>NC_084971.1:28830154-29092654 GCF_963691925.1 Scomber scombrus
CGCCACTTTTCCGACTGAATTCCCCTTCAACTTTTAAAAGTGTTTCATTGTTTTTAATGTGATGCTTGGATTTTCTTGTAAGAATTGTACAGTTAATTAATTCTGTTTACATTTTAAGTTTAAGGCATGTTGTTTATCTTTGGGGTTTTTTATGCTATTGTACTACAGTCGCATGCTGATTTGGTCACTACCACACTGTTACAGTACCCTAGTGCTGCTGAGCTAGTATGTATTGATTTAGCCATTTTCTAGCTTAGAAATGGGATAAATTCAATGAAAGGTCTTTAGACACAGGTTACAAAACCCGCACCTAGCTGGGACCCGCTTCATGTTGAAACAGTGATTATATGCAACATTAATATCACAACAAACCTACTTTTCAACCTGCAAATCATCAAATCGGTAACCTTTTATTTTAAGTCCAATGATTTAGCATTCATAAGCAGTATATAAGTAGTTTATAAATGATTAATGATGCACTGTAATGTAGTTGTAAGCAGATATAAGTGTTTTAATGTATTTGTCAGCAACTATAACCCATAATATAAGAGGATGCAGGTACAAAAACAAATACTGTTTAACAATATAGTAAAACACAGTTGTAAGACTATAACATGTGTTTTCATTGGGTAAATATTGACAAATCACAAAATATTGTACAGTAGTAAATATTCAAATGTATATGTGTACTAATAACTGCTCACAACTACATTATAGTGTGTTATAGACCATTTAAACTGTTGACATACTGCTTATAAATGACATACAGGGGAGTTAAAGTAAAGTGTTACCAACAAATCTAAGCATTTACTTTTCCATGATTCTTTTTCATAAGGTTGGGTAATGAGAGGGCCTTTCCCTCCTTTCATCTCACTGCAGATTGAGTGTAAAACTTTAAATCCAGGCCTGTGTGGACCTTTGAAGCCTCTGGAGCAGATATTTACAGATTGAGGGATTATTAGCAAGATAGCTCTTATTAAAACGGAGTCCTCATCATTTCTCTGTCATTCTATTTAATCATTGCTTAAATGGACTCATTAAATTCATCCTCTAAAGTGTTTCCCTTCAAACTCTGTGGCTTTGATGCGCAGCCCGGAATACACACTCGCACACGTTTAAACTCACACAGACACACACACACTGCATTGACCCAAAGACTTTTATCAAATGTAATTTATCAGCTTTCCAATGCGACCAGGACTTGTGATGCAGTTAATTCTTCAAGAAGGATTAGCTGTGTGTGTCTTCTGGTGTACTGTGTGTGTGTGTGTGTGTGTGTGTGTGCGTGTGTGCGTGTGTGTGTGTGTGTGTTGTACAGCGGTTGTGTGCCATAGTGAAAAAGGCCATGTTCCTTTGGTGCATGGATTTATGAAATATGATTTCTAAACTTTTTATTAAATTGAATGTTTCACACCATAGAGCACAATAATTTGTTAGATGTATTTTCAGATGCAGTTTTGAACTGTCTAAATTGTTTACGATCAAACATAGTTTTAGAGTAATGTCAAAGTCTGAGTTTTTTTCCCCCCAACTTAATGTATCATATCAAAAGATTTGTGACTTTCTGTTGGTGTGGCTTTAGGGATGTCACTGTCTGTTCCTCTGTTGGTCAGTTGGTTGATTCATTCACTGGTTAAGACACAAATATCTTTTCATATATTGAGTGGATTGCCATGAAATTTGGTACAAACATTCACGTTCCCCCCCAGCTTTTCATGTAGTGCCATCATCACGTCAAAATGTCAAGTCCAATACTTTGGTTTATGATCAAATACCTGAAATAACATTCCCATCAGTCTTAACTGTAGTTTTAACTTGAGGTATGTTAACATGCTAATTCAAAAACACTCAAAGGATATGGCTACAACCTGCAGGAGTCACGTGTCTGACAGAGGCAGCCGAGCTAGCACTAGCAAGTGAGCTAATCTGTAAGCATATTAGCTTCCAGATGACAACCATTAGCTGCAAGAACTATTATTACTGTTAATATGTTTTTTCATATCTACCGTCCATATTGGATACCTGATATGTTCAGTGGATCATGTTCTGGCACCACACTTTCTAAGATTACTGGAAAATACCGACACATTGGATAAGAATACTTCAGATGACTAGATCATATTCTGTTTATGTTACCTCTTGGGAAATACCTGACATGCCAGCAATACTATATATATGCTGTTTACTCCCGGCCGCTCATTGTCACTTGTCTCGTGCATGTAACTGGATGATCCAGGCCTGTATTAAACGTGCATTAAGACAGAACTCCTCATCTTTGCATCTTCAAGATCATCACAGAAACATCCGTTCTCAATTACAATGTGATATGCAGTAGAGCATTGTTGACTGTGTTTTTTGAGTTTTCGTATATATCTGTTAAAGTAATAGTTGCAAATCATTCTAACTCTGGTTATTAAAAATGTATTTTATTTGTGTTTTCAATTTGCATATAAGAAAAACAGTCTTGAAATATGGCTACAAACCTTTTACCCTTAGCTGGATTAGGAAAGCTGGTGTATCAATTAAAGCAAAATTGAAAATCAACTTAGCAAATAAATCCTGACATGATGAATGTGACTTACATAACCACTTGAGTTTGCAGAACATCAGATCTGTGTTGACCATTTAGGACATTATAATGTTCATCAAGTTAATACATGAATCAAACATCACTGTAATATTTCCATAATATTTTGTTCACTGTTTTTCCCCCATTTGAGGTTTGACTAGTTTAAAATTGTAATGTCTTCTTCTGCAATACCTTAATGGTCTGAAGTTAGCACCACCATCTGTTTATCTCGATGACCCGACTTCTAATAATTGCATAACGGCAGAGGGTGCAAAGGTACATTTATTCAAATTTTCTTTTGGTAATTTTCTGGAAAAACTACATTTGGATTAAAACCAAGCTTGTTGCATAGAGCATACAGCTGCTAGAAGAGATTGAATTTAAGTGCTTTTAACCACATTAAATAATATAGTCGAGCAGTATTCGTTTTCTTGTATAGCAGCTCTTCTTCTCACCCTCCTCACCTTTCCTCAAATATTTTTACTTTATTCAAACCTCCCCCACCACTCCCATTGTTCCCTGTTCTCCTCATCCTCGCCCATCATCTATCCTTTCTATCACCACAGAAACGGGTCGTTGGTGGTTGTTAATAGATTTTAGGTGGAGAAGACAATGAGAGAGAACCATCAATTTATCCAGCATTTAACTGCTCCAATCTAACCTCCGTAAACTCACCCCGGTGAAACTCATTTCTGTGTTTCCTCGCCAATCTGAAAAGCTATCATCTCACTAATCTTGAGCTTTCAATTCGCCGGGGGGACAGGGGGAGTCAGACCAATCCCGGATCTCAGAGATGATCTGTTAGCCCGGCGTAAATGTTTATAACACAGGGCAATCTCCAGGGTTTATACGTTGATGCACATGCACACGCGCACACCTCCAGTCATACACTCACAAGCCTCCCTTCTTTCTTTTTTTTCTCCCCTTTTTTCTCTCTCTTTCCCTCTCCGGGGCATTTATAGGGATGTGAAAGCTGTTATTGGGCAGGTCAGTGGAGTGGAACTGTCAGATAATAGGCTAGTTACCGTGGCAGCACATGAATGAGGGATGGAACGGAGGAGGGAGACAGAGGGAATAGAATCGCTCAACTCACTCCTTAATCAGAAGGTAAACTGGAAATCTGGAGAGTTTAGACTCCCCGCTGAAACAGATAGAGGGGCGGGGAGCCAGGTGTTTATTTCTCTATTTGTAAATGCTGGCTTCATTACCCAGAGTTCAACAGGAGCAGGCTGAGCGGCGGCTGCATCAAGGTCACCCTAATCAGACAGTGAATAGGAGGAAACGCAATAGAGGGGAGCACAAGTAATGTATCCTCTCTACTACTCTTGGCCCGTCCATCCTTGCCATTTCCTATCGGTCTCTTGTCCTCCCATCCCCTCTCTTCCTCTCCTCCCCTCCCCTCCTCTCTCAGCCTGCTCCTCCCTCCTTCCATCTCCTTCGCTTCATGGTCCTCAGGGAACTAAACTCTTCAGGCCGTCTCCCACTCTCTCTGATGGAGACTGACAAGGTCTGTTTGGTAGAATGACACTTGTTTGTATATCCTGAATTTGTTTGAAGCATTAACCATCACCTTGCCTGAAAACCTCTTTATCACATATATACTTGTTATTTTTGGTAAGAACCATACAGAAAAGTGTTCCACATCAAAAGCAACATGAAATTAACATAAACACATGTAAATGTACATAAATTGGAAAATAAAACCCACCAGATAGAATAAAGTGAAACTACAATACATCAAAAGCGTATTTCAGTGGTGGTAATTTGAGACTGGAGGTATTTCACCATGTGTACACAATCTGTAAGTCGGCCCCGCGTCTCTGAAGCCATAAGCATAACAGAGCCTCCCTTTGACCCAACGCATAATTCAGATTAATGCAATGTCCATTTTTAATAACAAAAGAGCACTTTCAAGACACTTCAAGACACTTCTACTTGCAGCCCTAAAACAAACATATTCAAAGCCTAAATGTTATTTTTTTTCATAACACCGTAATAGTCTACAACCATTACAAATCACTGTTTAAAAATATTGACGTTATTGCACAAAAATCATGTGTTTAGGGTTAGGGAAAGATCATGACTTGGGTTAAAATGATCACTTGAAACGTGGTTTATATGTCCTTAAAGTTACAAAACCATCATCATCATGGCAACAGTAAACATGACAACGTTACGTCTTATTAGAAAATGTCCGGACACAGGGTTGGAAACTTCAAACTAACAGCAGTAAAGTCCACTTTTTGGTCATAAACACTATAGCTGCAAGATGGCATAAATGTAATAATAGGTCTTAATTTTAGACGTACACTGTGGTTTCTATTCTGAGTACGACTGTCTGAAAGATACTGTGGGTGAGTCAAGTAGAACCAGAAATTGACCTTATAGATTCTTCTTGCTTTAACGCCAACCAACTCTTGTCTTAACCTACATCTCGACCCACTTATATAGTCTATTGTTTAACTAAACATAACCTCCTCAAGACTTAAAGGCAATCTTAAGACTAAACCTAACCCTACAGTGGATAACCTGGCTTCTACACTAACTCCCTTGGGTAATTTGTGCCAAGTACATCCCTTAAAATATCAATCTAAGTATTGATTTGTGAGTCAAATTACATTTTTGTAGTAAAATAATAGAAAAACACATTTCAATGTAGTTTTATTTTTTCTGTTTAGAGTTTCCAAGTGTGATGGACTTATAAAATGTCAAACATCTAGGTTTATTGTTGTCTTGTAGTGTACATGATACAGATTATGTTGTAATTCTATGTAATAATTTGCATTTTGGATTTTCAGATGTCGCAAGTTAAGATTTTAGGATTTTATCCATTCTTTGTTTTTACTTTACACTATTAATTTCCCCCCTTGATCCTCATAATTATATGTGGTTTTATTTTATTGTCATTTTCGGAATCTGTAAAGCTTTTCGGTCAATATTGTTGTTTTTAAATGTGCTTTATGGATACATTTACTTGATTTGATTTGATAAAAATTAAAAACCTGAAAAACAACGAGAAAAAAAGGCTAAATCTCTTCTTCTTTTATCTCTTTTCGGTAGCAAACAATGCAATTATGCATCACCTCAACACCTGGAAAACATAAGAACATTCTCCCCTTCATCTCAGCAGGTTAAAACTACTTTCTGTCAACTTTGACTTTTTGTGATTACTTATTGCGTGTTTCAGTTGTAACCAAAGACACAATACAGATGCTTTAATTGGCACAGCTTGCTGTTTTTGATGTCAGATGTCATGGTTTCTTAGCTGCTGCATTGAAACACGCCAACACTTTACATTTTTATGCTAATGCAGTTTGCTGACATTGTAAACAAAGATAAGATCATCACAACAGCTGTATTGTGACAGTTTGCAGTATACAGCACAGCATGCTTATTAACATTTCTACTACATAGTCCTCAACCTTAAGTGTGCTTTGGTTTGGAAAAGCTCAGCAGCCAGTTTAGCTCAGATGGAAAGCCACATTTCAAACATTTTCCACATTACTGCAGACATGACCTCAGTGCAGTCACTTTTTGACCCTGGGTTCAAGCTGCATTGTTCTTACAGTCTAAACAAGCAAATCTAGACACATAAACACAGCAGAGCCCAAATAAACCACTCAAAACATGCTTGGTGTGATAGCACCCTCAAGTATGAATTATGGTTTGGTACGTGAGAGTATCTGTATGCATGGGGTGTGTATTAAGATAAGAAAAGCTTTTTTTTTTTAGATGCACACATGACTCTATGTGGTATTGTAATAATCACAGATTCGTTTGATGTCCCAGACTTGAAAAAGGCTCTCAACAGGGCTGTTCTTCAAACTGCTAATCTCTCAAAGGTAGTGAAGAGGAGGAGAGGCAGGAGGAAGAAAGAAACGAGTAGCGGCGAGGAAGGAAATGTTGAGAGAAGGAGGAGGAGGAGGAGGAGGAGGAGGATGGAGAGCGGTGGTGGACGAGGAGATCAGTGAGAAAGGGGGCCAGACACGTGGAGAAAACGGAGGGAAAGGAGAGCAGAAATGGGAAAATGAATGAGAGGAAAAGTGATAAGAACTCTTGCTTTTGAACTTGAAGAGCTTAATTTGAAATGTCAGGGCTACCCCCCCTCTCTCCTCCCACCTCCTCCATCTTCTCTGCCGCACTCCCTCTCCTCAGGAGTCCCTGTTGTGCAGTAGTGTGGATTAAAATAATTAAACAGGCTCTGTTTTAATTAAGACAATAAAGCCGGGAGTCTCTAGGTAAGACCTGAGAGAGATTGAGAGAGAAAGCGAGGGAATGAGGGAGGGAGGGGGGATGATAAAGAAGTCTAACGAGAGAGGCGGGATGATAGGAGGTAAAGAGGGAGATACATTATCTTCATTACTTATCTATCTTGTCTTTTACTAGCCAGAGATTGCATTATCTCTTTCTACATAAGTATGTTTGCACTGGTCCTGCAACTAACAAAATCCATGTGTGTGCAAGAGGTGTTGAAGGCTGCTTGTGTAATGACTGAGGCCTGTATGTGAGCATGAATGTGTAAATGCGTTTATATTGCCTTTCCCTCCGCCTTCACATCGTGCGTGTTTGTGTGCCTCCACACAGCTTATGTGTGTGTGTGTGCATCTTTATTTCGTCTCCCTCTCAGCCTGCTAATGAAATATTTATTTATTTCTGGGAGCAAGGGCGCCGGGTGGCGAGAAACTCAAATGAAATGTCATATCTCATTGTGTCTCACCGTGAGGAGGGGGGACAGAGGGAATAGAGGAACAGAATTGCTACTGAATTATACACAGAGGATTCAGAGGGGAGTGATTACAGGATGAAGAGGGAGGGGATAGAAGGAGTAAGATGGTGAGAGATACAGGAAGGAGGGAGATGTGCGTGTTGGGGGGGGAGTTGATGAGAGGGGGAAACAAGTCAGTCATCTCACATCAGTTATTGTTGTGTGTGTCATGTTGTTTCTCTGTCACATCATCAGCCTGCGGATGTGAGCTTCAGACGTTGAACTCTGACTGTTGTGCCCACTGTTTGCTGTAGCACTCATGCATGCATACACACACATGAACACACACCAAAGTGAGCCACAGCAGTGTTTTACACAGCCCATCTAGACATACCAGAGGGACTAGCCACTGCTTATCTGTTAGTAGCTGTTATCATTGCAATACGAGCACACACACACACACACATACACACACACACACACACACACACACACACACACACACACACACACACACACACACACACACACACACACACACACACATACACACACACACACACACACACACACACACACACACACACACACACACACACACACACACACACAAGGCCTTGCCACCAACATGGAGGAGATTAGAACTTCTTAATCTTCTCTTTACTCTACTTGTGTTGCACAAACATGCAAAAACACACACTCACACACACACACACACAGTGTCGTCTCTTAACCGCAGACTCTCGAAGGATTGCAGTTTGTATTCAAAGTTGAAAATATGTTTATCTTTTATCGCATTTGATTTTTAGATGCACATGTATTTAACTGAACATAAAACTTTGGTTCACATGTTAAATCGCAACATCACATGATATGTTTTTGGTTACATGCGATGCGATCTTTTTCAAAAATGAAGGATAACTTTAGGCCGTGTGCTTTAAAAAAAATAAGGATCTACAACCTGCAACACTTGATGTCACATGACAGTCTTGCTTATTTTCTGTCTACTTGTCTACTTGTACTGTGAAAGATTTTCAAACATCCTTTTTTGGCTTTGAGGATCTTTAAGTTTCCTAACTTTCCTTCAAAAAGTCTTCCAACTTCTTTGTTCAGAACGTCTGACTGAAAAAACAAATCAGGTAATGAGAGAAGCCACAGATTAATGCCTTAGCAGTAAAAAGACAACAAACATCATTTTCCTTGATTAATTCTAACTGAAATATATGTGTGTAATGTCTTTTTAATTAAAAAGGGGAAAAAAACATGATCAAAACCACAGCCAGTGTGGTTCGTATATAAAATAAATTATTTTTTATTAAAAAGCAGCTAAAGACATAAACAACATTCACAAAAATACATAGAACACATTATCCCTTCCTGTTCCCCTTCCCAGGTTACAAGATTTGGGCTGCACCATGCTATGTATATACCTACATAAACAAACATATACTCATTTGGTATATACATAAACATATACACAAATATACGGATATAACTACATGTCAGTGGTGGAAGACGTTCTTTTTGTGTTGTGAATGAAAAAATACTCAATTACATGTAAAAATCCTGCGTTCAAATCTTACTTTAGTAAAAGTACACAAAGTACACAAATCTTACTTTTTTACAAGGTACACAATTGTCAGAAAAAGTATCAAAAGTAAAAGTACTAATTTCAGTGTTATATTTATCATACATGTATAGACTATTATTTAAATACTAGAAGTGATTCATTGATATGCACATGTCAGCAGCATTTTAATGTTGTCAAGGTAACGCTAATTTTTCACCGTATACTGTTGAATAGTCTAATCTACACTAATCAGCCAAAGCATTGAAACCACTGGCAGGTGAAGTGCATAACACTAATTATCTAATTAAAATGGCAGCTGTCAAGGGGTGAGATATTTCAGGTATCAAGTGAACAGTCAGTTCTTAAGGTTGAGGTGTTTGAAGCGGGAAAAATGAGAAAATGTAAAGATCTGAGCGACTTTGACAAGGGCCAAATTGTGATGGCTGGACGACTGAGCCAGAGCATCTCCCAAAGGTCTTATGGGTTGTTCTTGGTATACAGTGGTCATAAACAATCTAATACTGCGGTCATTAGCTACCAAAATTGATCCAGGGAAGGACAACCGATGGACCTGCAGCAGGCTCATTGATGTGTGTGGGGAGAGAGAGAGAAGGCTAGCCCGTCTGGTCCTTACCGCTTAGAAGAGCTACTGTATCACAAATTGCTGAAAAAGTCAATGCTGGCTATTTTTACATGGTGCATCGCTGCTTGCTGCGTTTGGGGCTACGTAGCTGCGGACCGATCACAGTGCCCATGCTGACCCCTGTCCACCACTGAAATCTGACAAGTGGGCATTTGAGTGCCAGAACTAAATCATAGAGCAATGGAGGAAGGTGGCCTGGGCTTATGTATTATGTTCTTCAGTCTGGGTGCCTGTGCATTGTCTACCTGGGGAAGAGAAGGCACCATGATGCACTATGGGAAGAAGGCAAGCCGACCAAGGCGGTGTGACGCTCTGCTGGGAGACCTTAGATCCTGGCATTCACGTGGACATGTATCACCTTCTCACTGTGGTTGCAGACCAAGTACACCCCTTCATGCATGGCAACAGTAATCCCTGATGCAGTGGCCTCTTTCAGCAGGATAATGCTCCCTGTCACGCTGCAAAAATTGTTCAGGAATGGTTTGACAAACATGATGAAGAGTTCAAGGTGTTGACTTGGCCTCCAAATTCCTCAGATCTCAATCTGATCGAGCATTTGTGGGATGTGTTGCCCAATCTATGGAGACCCCACTTCACAACGTTTTGGTGTCAGATTTCAGAGGACACCTTTAGAGGTCTTTTGGAGTCCATGCATTGACGGATCAGAGACGTTTTGGTGGCATGAGGGTAACTTGCACAGTATTAGGCAGGTGGTTTTAATGTTTTGGTTTATCAGCATATACTAGTACAGATACAACAAACAAGTCATATGTTTTACATGTTAAATATATATATATGAAAAGTAATGAGTAACTATAGCTGTGAAATAAATGTGGTGGTATAGAAAAAAACTATTTATACCTCTGAAATGTAGTGGAGTGGAAGTATAAAGGGGAGCGTGTCTACATTCCCACAGCCTTATGTTCCCTCAGTTTAATAATAAAATAAATATTTTCACCTGTCTTTCAAGCATTTTCATAGATGAAAAAAAATTGGTTAGAAAAATGATCATCCTCTGCCAGTGATAGGTGTGGCCGGAGGCATTATATTATGGGGTTGTCCGTATGGTTGTACTTTACAGTGTGTCCGTCCCGCCCCTCGTTTGCTTGATACCTTGACAGAATTGCTTCCCATTTTAGAGGGGGGAGGGCAACAACACATTATGTGCATTAAGAAATGGCCATACCTGTGCTTTGCCTGAGGTCAAACATTCACACACTACATAGAGCCTAATTTTGATGAGGGGAACATTTCTTAGATAGGGCTGTGGGAACATACTGTAGGGACGACCCCCTGTAGGGAAGCACAAAGTATAAATACTCAAAGTACAGTTATCTCAAACTGAACTTAAGTACAGTAGCTACCTGAGTAAATGTACTTAGTTACTGCTACACATACACATCCCATAAACTTAGACACAATTTATAAGGCACAATTAACAAAGTCAAATGTTCCCCTTTTCCACCACTTAAGAGATAAAGTTGTAACAGCAGCTCACACAGCCAGCTGTAAACATGTTAGCAGATTAGTTCGCTAGCTGTAACGAGGACTTCTCATTGGTCTGAAGGATCATTAACGAAAAGCCTAATAGTACGAAAAATGTCCCATTGGACCGCAAGCCCATAGTTTGACAGCCTGTTATCCCAAAAAACTAAAGCGGACTGCTTTGAAGGCCCAGTGCTCTTAAAATACACACTATGGAGTTAGAGTCCAGTGACTGCCAGCTTTACTACTTCACAGACTCTGCTAATGTATTGCTCGATTTAACAGGTAACGTATAAATCATAACGTAAATCATGACGCATGACTTTGTATGACTCCTAAAGGAAGATTTTTCATTTCGGCTGATATTTAACTTTAACAGCTCCTCTGTGAACTAAGTTAAACTATAGTAAGACGTATACATTACTGATTTGATATACCGAAAACCACCAGTCAGCACATCTACACTATTTGTATAACCTGATTTCATTTAACCAGCGTTCTGCTTCGTGAAACAAATCTGTTTGTAAAGTTTTTTTCACGACAGGGCAAATAAAGTCTCCAACTGTTAATATACTGTTAAATTTAATATTCTAGTGTATTTTGATGCATTAAAAAATCATTATGTTTTATGGTGTGACAGTGTTGTGGTTAAGATATGGTTTAGTTTAGGCACAAAAACCACATGAATAGGGTTAGCACGTCATGGGAGAGATTGTATTTTTGGCCTTCAGAGCATTATTAGGCTTTCAGTATAACAGGCTTTCGGGCTATGGGAAGTTTTTTCTAACTATTGGGGTTTCATGACACTGGTCCATCAGACCAGTGGCAATGGCACCGCTGTCGATTTTGTGACTTCTCTCAAGGGTCTCCCGTTTCCTTACATGTGCAGATCTCTCTCCCGAAACCCTGAGCCTTTCTCACGACCCTTCATGTCTGTGCTGCAGGTGCAAAAACACTCCAATAAACAAACAAACAACCCGTGAAAACAAACGCAGGCTAATGACGGGACAGCTGCACTCTGCTCTCCAGGGTTCTCTCCATTACGAGTGAAATGCTTTTTTATGACGTTGCCTTTAGGAGTTAATGTGTCAGTAAGTGAGAGTGGAGGTGTGTCTTTAACACCTCAGCTTCAATGTGGCACAAGACTAAATCAATTCTCCATCTGTTCTGAAGAAGGCCTCACTTAAACCTGCACCCAACCAAGGAAAGACAGAGAGCTGAGTGTATACTTGCAGCTTCTTAAGTAGCCTGGGTTTTAAAACTGTTAAATAAAAAACTAATTTCACAATTTTGTGCCTTAATTGTTCCCTTGTCATAGAGTCTTTCATGTTTCTCTAAATAATGTAGAAAAGGAGAAATAAACAAGCAAAAAACGTATTGTAAATTATTTACTTTTAATGCTACAAGTTGAATAAAATTGTATCATGGGTGAAAAGTAACTTTGTACATTTACTCAAGTACTTTACTTAACTCCACTACATTTATTTAACAGCTTTAGTTACTTTTCGGATGAAGATTTGACACACAAGCTTTTAAAATTTAAATTTAAAAGATTAGACAAAAAGTAAAAAAACTGAAAACAGATTTGTGTATCAGAACTTAGTTTTTTCGTCTTTCCTCTCCCATTAATCATGTCATGACCTCTCAGATTTATCTCTTGACCCTTTGGAGGGGCCTGACCCCTAGGTTGAGAACCACTGGTCTAAACTAGCTAACTGTATATAAAGTAGTTAAAACTAGCACCACATAAAGATGCTTCAGTATTAATCTAATGATGTCATATATATAATATATCAGGGACCAAACCACTACTTTTACTTTAATACTTTAACTACATAAAGATCATAATACTTAGTACTTTTACATGAAATGTAGTATTTTATATTGTTGAATTGGTACTTTTACTTAAGCAAAGGATGTGAATAATAAATATTCAGACTCCCAGTAGCACAAGAGCATGACAAAAGAAACAATTTGCAGCTACACACTGAGCCCTGAGCTCTGTTGAGAATCAGCAGAGGGGACTTGATGAGGACAAAGTTACGGGATGTAAGGGTGTAAAACGGCAGTGGTGAACTGGGCCGGCTCTCTCTCCATTAATGGCCAAAAAAACCCCACTTGACCCTTTAGGAAGTTAATATTTCAGTCTGGGATCAACAATAAAATACTGGAGCAATATTTGGGGTTCAAACGTGAGTCTGAAAATGAATTTTGCGGGTGAGAATATTGCTGTTCTGTACTCGAGCCGGCAGCACGGAGTTAGATTGTCACACGTACAATATTCAATAATGAAATCCCATCATCCTCTACTGCAGGCCAGCCCTAAAACTATGCCAGTCAGCTTCTGACACTTCCTGAGGTTGAAGAAGTGGTTTGCAGAGAGGTGAAGTCTTTCAATTATTATTTGGTGGGATCAGGTCATATTTATATTAATCATTTTATACTAAACTACATTCATATTCATAAGAGTTATTCTGAGCTAAAATAACACACTAGTAACTGCTTAATAAAATAACACACTAGTAACTGCTTAATAAAATACAGAAGTAGTTCCACTGATATAAAAAGGCTTCATCAGACACAAGGCAAAAAAAAAAATCATAAAAGCAACATAAAGATTGAAGGCAAAAGATTTCATGTTAAGGCAGAATATCAGTCATACAAAAAAAAAGGATCAACTTCAGGGCAACTTCACTAATTTTCAGCTTTATTGTTTCTAATGTGAGAGATTACTAAATATATGATGACATTAAGCTCACGCTCTGTATTCACTCCAATCTATAATTAGCAAGCTCACTGGCCAAATCAAATACATTAATTGGGGAAATTAATTTAAGTCTGATGCAAGATGAGCTGATAAAACTATAACAAGTCAGTTCTTTTTAGCTTTAAATCATCTAATTGTGTATGTCATTAAAAGAAAAACTATGGTTTATCACAACTCAGGGTTTCTTTTGTAGCTCTGTTGTTACCAGTTATGATAAAACTATACTCAACAAAGTCATTTTTGAGATGTTAAAGCAGTTTATTTATATATTTTTATATCTGTGCTTGTATTTATATCTCAGTCCTATATGAACCTTTTTTTCTCCTTCCTTTGTGGTTTTGTTTTTCAAGTTGTTGTTTAATGGATTTACACATTGGGTGTAGCACCATTCACCAACTGGAGAAATATATGCGTAATGTCATACTATAATTATGCAAATGCTCACTTAGTGAAATCATGATTTGATTATACTGAACAGCATGAGTATATTTTTTTTTAGAAATAGGTCCATGGGGTCTTGTGGTCAGATGTTCAGACAGGTTGTAAGCATTCAAACAGAACAGGTTCATACAGTATGACCCCTACGTTAAAAAAGGAAAGTTCATCATCCTTTTTTTGTGGCAGAGTAAACAACTGGTTGTCATAGTGATGAGGTTTTATGAAGCTGAAGTAGTTCAAGTTTGCAGGTTAATATTAATTGCCATTATACAATGAAGGATTGCTGCTCCACGCTACACACACACACACACACACACACACACACACACACACACACACACACACACACACACACACACACACACACACACACACACACAGACAACATGTCTACAAATATTCAAATATTTTAAATTAGAATAGTGTCAAACATTACATTTGTCAATAAAATATAAGAAAGTATATAAAGGTACTACTAAAGAAAAACGATATTATATATAAAAGGAATATGCAGTTACATATACATACATATGTGTAATGAGAATGCAGGTAGTGAAAATGGTAAAGGTATGTAATGCACACAAAAAGACCAAAAACTACCAATATTTCAATGTAAATTTCATATGTTGAGTTTCATGGATAGCACACTGATTTTTGGGTTTCCTGTAATGTGCTGAATAGAAGGTCCAAGTCTAATAAAAAAACAAGAAGTCAAGATTGAAAGTTTGTCCCGCATATTGGTCAGAAGCTGATTACTTTTGTACTCCATCTCTTCTCTGAAAACTCACCACCTCTCCATCATTGTCAACATCTGCACAGATTTATAAAGAAGTGATCTGAGGAATGTAGAAAAAAAGAGTTTGAAGAGTATTTGAGTTTTGGTATTTTTCACACCTGTGCAAAACAAGCTAACGGCTGCAAAAATGGGTGTGACTATTGTTGGTTTGGGGATATTTAACCTTACATACTGTTAATATTCTGACTCATAATTAGTCTCTACACCAATTCACATTCATAAATTCAATCAGTCATTAATACATGTTTGATTAATCTTATTAAAAAAGAAAAAATACATTCACAATCACTATTTTATGATAAATACAACATGTTTTAATGCTGTTTTTAAAAAATACATAAATACAGGTCAATCTTATACATTTGCCTATATAAAAATGTGTATCAGCTGCGCAAAAATTAAAAAATGATGCATAGTATTTCCAATGTTGCATACTGTGAGTCACATTGGGAAAAGTCTGGCTAAAATGAATGTGTATTGGTTGTTTAAACGGCTCTCAAATGTGAAAATGGGTTAAATTTGACCCTGAACAGTATGTAAGGATTAATAAAAGAATAGGACAACACAGATCAGAAAGAGATTTTACCTGTTTTCATGCTGTCTGAGACCAAGTGACACTTTTTCCCCTACCTGAGTCTTAAGACCTTTGCCATTATCCTTAAACCTCAATGCTCCACAGAGCTTTAAATTCTGACCTCTTATGAATGAGTTCCCCTTTGTACGGTACATTAGGTCTGGTCATTAGCTCCACAGCGTCATCGCAGAATCACGTCTCTGGCTTTTAGGACAACTTTTTTCTATGACATTGGCCTCTCAGGTGCATTTCCATCTGCAGTGAGTGGCTGTTTTACATTAAAATGAAGCACAACAAAATCTCACTGAAACATATGTGTGCCTGGAAGGATCTGAGTTTTTTTTAAATGTTCAACCCTGCTGTTTAAGCCAATACAGTGCAGCGTGTTGTTTCCTGTTTGTTGACATATGCCGGCTTCTGTCTACTTATCTCATGAATAAAGTGAGATTAGAATAAAGCTACACAGACGGCTGGCCTCGGTCTGACGTATGGAAAAGGCTGCAGAGCTAGTAATAGCAGCAGGCATGTGGGAGTGTTTAATGGAGAGTGGAGTAATTTGCGCTTTTTAATGATGATTAGAGGAGGAAATTGGCTCAGATTTACAGTGTCACTCACCACTGAGACAGAGGAGGGAGAAAATAGAATAAAGGCCTCTAAATTGTCTAATACTCGTCTGCGTGCGTGCGTGTGTGCGTGTGTGTGTCTGTGCACAGGTGTGAGACAGAGAGAGAGACCCGTAACGTACGACTGACCCCCCTCACAACACCCATCCACCCACACACATCTACACCTCCACTTCCAGAGGAAATGTATCACTTAAACCAACTGCAGCTCAGCTCACAGAACCTAATGAATCTGGACTCAATTTTACGCCTAGCTGCCCTTCCAACTGACACACACACACACACACACACTCATTCTCTTTCTCCCTCTCTCTCTCTCTCTCTCCCACACACACACACACACACACACACACACACACACACACTTAAATACCGAGGCAGCCTTACCTATAGCTGGGTGGTAGTCTTTATAACGTAAAGAGGAAATTGGAAAAGTGTGATTATGGGGGCTGATTGGCAGAAAAGTCTTCTCTCAGTCTACTCATCAACACTTTATTCTCCTTTTCACCTCTCCATTATCCACTGAAAACGTCCAGACACACGACCGTCTCTTCACCCGGCTCTTTATCTCGTTTTCTTACACCTCGTGGTCCCACATTTTTCTTCCACTGGTCGCACAATCTGTCAAATTAATACAGTGAATTAATACAGGAATGAAAGACATTTTCTGAAGTTTATATATATTTCAACCTTTTCTCTTAGAAATAACTGAATTGCAACAGCATAAAAAGTGACAACATATCTCATTATATTTCCTGCCATAATATCTGATCTTGTAGTACAATTGGTTGAGGTTAAGGAAGGATTGTGGTCCTGGTTTTAAGACAGAAAAAAGTCTGCAGCGCCTTAAAGCACAGCATGTTTCTTGATCTAACCACATGTGAGATTCAATCCTTTTCTCCAATGTTAACGTCCTGAATTTTTGCATGCCTGCCCCCCCCAGTATATTAATGTACAATATGATGCAAAAAAAAATAAAAAAAATTGTGGTACTGCTGATGTGTAAACTAGCTTTTAGGTAGCATTCAGGCAGTTAATGTTAACATGACAAGATGTCCTCATAGAAAAAAGATTAATATGGTGGTGGTGAAGATTTTGCAAATACAAAATAACACTTATGGTGAAACCAGAGCTTGCAGGGTTTGTTCCAGAATAAGGAAAAACTATAATTGGCATTTATTTTAATGCAAATAACTAAAAACACAGCATTTCTCAATAGTATGTTGTGTTGTTTTCCCCATATTAGATAAGGATGTTAATTGAAAACAAAGCAAAACATAAACAATCTAATAGTGTTATTTATTCAATATTTCTGTTTTTGGTCATCTCAGAGTTTGGTTTAAACATGCGTTGTGTGCAAAGATGGTTTCACAGATGGGTGCCTTAATTCACGGCTCTGTAGTCCTTATGTCCTCTGTATGTGTATCTTTCTATACTTTGTATGTGAGCACAGTGAGAGCCACTGGAAACCAAAGTCAAACTCCTTTTTTGGGAGGTTATAAACGTATAAAGCTGATTCTGAACATGACAGCTTGATAAAAGTCCACAGGTGAGAGGAGGGGCTGCAGTTAGTTCAGAAATGTCTGTAACAGCAGGGCAGAGAGGACCGAACAGTGATGACGTGTTCAGACAGAAGAGATTAGAGCTAAATTATTGGAAAATTACCTTTTTAGATGAGAGTGTTTCTGAATACGTTTTGTGAGTACCTGAGCTGCCATGCTAAATTTCAACAGATGATGTAGTTTTTTGCCTATTAGGTTTCGACTCAAGGGAAATGCTGCAGAGGATGCCACTTTATTGTAGATTAAGGAAAACAAACCCCAGGAACACAGTTAATTTTTCAGAAAGGCAGATAAAAGAAATACTGAATGACTGAGTTACAGAAGTTAGTGGAACAGAGGCTACGACCCAGACGACCTGACTTCTGCTCTCTACAAAGCTCTGATTTGATTGTTTTTCCAACTAGAGAAAGAGTTGTGAAAGAGCAAAACACCTGACTATTTGATGCGCTGAAAAGAATCATAGATGTAGGTTGAAATTCAGAGGCCTGGAAACATGCTATGTCTCAGCTCTGGCACAGCTTGGTAACATCAACAACTTTTATAGTCCACAAATATTTGGATTAGATGTTGTTTCTCCAACTACAGACACCACAATCCAGCAGAGCAGCACCAGACCATTTTAAAAATGTTGAGATGTGGGTGGTGATGAATGAGAGGTCTAGCACCAGGCTTCAAAAGCAACAATAATTGTTGTTTAAAAAAAAATAGGTATCACATTTTAAATGTTAATTGTGGCTATTTCAGAGCAAAACTCTTCAGTTTGGTGAAAACAAGCCGGGTTGGCACTGAACTGGTCTCCCTCCCCCACCGAGGCCTCTGTGAGTTATGAGTGAAAAGCTCTTCAAAATGTTTTTAGAAAAAATACATTTGTGTGTAATCACTCGAACAATTTTGATCATGGATAACAACTTGAGAGGAGAGCAACCCTTAAAATACAGGTCTGTTATTGGTTTCTCTCTCTCTGTGACACACACACACACAACACACACACACACACACACACACACACACACACACACACACACACACACACACACACACACACACACACACGCACACACACACGGTGAGAGGGAGAGAGGGAAACACAAAAATCAAGTCACATACATTCTGTAATTCTGAAGATGAGCTGTGCAGTTTTTCTTATTGGAGAGTCGTAGCATGCATTTCTCTATTAAGATATGTAAATTCATAATCTCTCAAAAGCCCATTTTTACATCCATTTCTGTCTGTCATTCAAACAGTCTTCATTCTCCTCTTCTGTTGTGCTTTCCTCCCCCCTTTTTTTTTGTCTCTTTCTGTCTCGAGGTTTGTATGTCTTTCTGCTCTGTCGCTCTTTCTCCTCTCTTCCTCCATCCAAACTGAAAACGCCAAAGATGGAGACTTGTCTCGTCCCCATAGGCCAATTGTCTGGCATAATTACCATCAGAGAATTAGAGGTTTAAAAACCAGATTAGATTAGAGCTTGTGTTTCATTTTCTTCCCTCCCATTCTTTGTGTTTGTGTTCCTTTTTATTTTCCTCATTATGATACAATTAAAGGGACATATTCTGCACATTTGCAGGTCTATATTTTAATCAGGGTCTCTACTGGAATATCTTTGCATGATTACAGTTCAATAATTGCTTATTTATCTTATAATGATCCCTTTATGCAGCCCCTCAGTTCAGCCTCTGTCTGAAACAAGCCGTTTTAGCTCCTGTCTCTTTAAAGCCCCCCGATGTGGTCAATCTGTTCTGATTGGCTATCTTCTGGAAACTGCATTTTGTCTGACTTTTGGTGGCTCAGGAGGCTACGTAAACGAGCAGTAATAATGTGACCTCACTCCTTTACCTTTACCTTACTCAAAAATTAAGCCTGAAACTGATCCGAAATATGCGATTGCACAACATGAAGAACCCATGAAACAACCTTAGCAACAAAGGCGGTGGAAAGGTTGAAGCTTCGGTTTTTGACTTGTAGGGAGCATTTTTACATATGACATGACCTTTTGTCCACTTAACATAATCATCCAACTTTATAACAGCATACAATAACAGAAAACCACAAAAAGCATATGTCCCATAGAAAATAAAAATAAAGAGTCCTGAAAAACAATGTGGAAAAAGAACAAATAAAGCTTTACATTAAAGTTCCATGTGGTTCAAACGTCTGCCTATATTGCCTAAGTATAAACACTTGAACACACACACAGACACACACACACACACACAGACTTATTGATCGACTGGGCAAACCTTCAATAAAGCTCCCCACTCTGCAGCCATTTACTCACCTTCAACAAACACACACTCACACACAAAGTGCTTAAACGCACACGCACACACACACACCTCTTACACTTTTTCCAAAGCTCCAGCACAACCGCAAACAAGCGTAGCGTGAATGTGTTTGCTAGAATGAGGAGTAAAGCTCTATTTGGGCATTTGGCACCCTGCAGTTTGGATCCTGTCCCTGCTCTTTGGCTATCCTCTGTCATTTCTACCGTGCCAACTCTGTCGTTCTCTTTCTTACACACACACACACACACACACACACACACACACACACACACACACACACACACACACACACACACACACACACACACACACACACACACACACACACACACAGAGCATGCCAACTGTTACACTATCCAAGCCAGAAGGACCATGTGTTGTTGTATCTTCCTAATGTCTCCATCATAACAGCAGCGCTTCTAATAGCGCTTGATCACTTCTTCTATGACACGACATACTCGCTTCCCTCTTCTAATGTCCTCACTCTTCTTCTGTGGTATTCAGATCAACGGTGGCCGACATCATTAAAATGCAGCACAGGCCGATCTTTACACACTTGCCCACACATAAACACACGCACGCACACACGCACGCACACACGCACGCACACACACACGCACGCACACGCACGCACACGTACACACATACACACATGTACACACACACACCTACCTCCTAGAATCAACACAATAATTGAAATATTTTCAACCTGATTAGGTCTGGCCTGCTGGCTGGGTCGGTTGCTAGGGCTGTGCTCCCTGGTTGCTAGGGGGAGTAAATCATCTGGCATTATTTGATTTCTGTTCCAGATATGAAACCGTTACCGCGGCGATTAAATGTCTCACAGCTTAGACACCTTGAGGGGGGAAAAGACTGAGGAAGAGAAAAAGGGAGAGACCGAGAGAGATTAAGTTGAGGGAGGGAGGGAGGGGAGGGAGAGAGAGAGAAGCCCCTCGTGAGAAAGAAATATGAGAAAAGGTGAGAATGATAATGCCTAAATACAGAAATACAGAGTGTGTGTGAGAGAGAGAATAACAGGGTAATAAGGATGAAATGTTTTCCTGCACTTCCATGTCTCAGTTGGCTGCTCTTTCCTCCTGACGCCTGACAGGTTAGTGTGTGTGTGTGTGTGTGTGTGTGTGTGTGTGTGTGTGTGTGTGTGTGTGTGTGTGTGTGTGTGTGTGTGCGCGTGTGCATGAGTGCACATGTGTGACAATAATGTGTTTATGCTAGCATGCATGCAGTTTCCGATGGGGGTGACAGGCATATATCCTGGTGCTGGTGTGTGTGTGTGTGTGTGTGTGTGTGTGTGTGTGTGTGTGTGTGTGTGTGTGTGTGTGTGTGTGTGTGTGTGTGTGTGTGTGTGTGTGTGTGTGTGTGTGTGTGTGTGTGTGTGATCTGGAGTTGTTTGCACTGTGTTGATATAGAGATGTCTACAGAGTCACGGCGAGGGCACAGGGATCCGCCTACACGTGGGAGCTGTGGGCGTTCTCAAATGTTTATAAAACACAAACTGAACCAAGTACTCCCACTGGAACACACGTTATACACAGAGGAAGACGGAGCAAATGGAAGAAGACAGAGAAACTCTTTCTGATGGATGTTATTTTATTTGTTGTGAAATTTGATTAGTTGTAAAGAAGATTATTAAATGCAAATATAGCAATACAAAAGTTACTATTATTCTATTAAAAACTCCATAAGAATCATACGATGTGAACAGCATGCTGATTATATCCTGTTTAACTTAATATGTCCAAACCTGGCATTAGTTATCACAAAATATCTTGTCAAAGACATTATGTCTAATGCAAAACATCCTATAGCAAAATAATGTTCTGTATGATAACAAATAGCAATAATTATATATGTCAAAATACATGTTTTGTTCTTGTGTAGGACTAAATATCAAACCTCAATGTTGTCTACAGCTTCAAAACTGTTTTAACTAAAGCCCAATTTGGATGGGATTAATGTTAAAAGTGGAGGTAGAAGAAGGAAAAGCAGTTTTTCTTGCATTTAAAAAAAAAAATCCTCAGACACACTTGAAACACAAGGACAAGGCTCCAAACTAAAATTTAATTTGCAGGAGCTGAAAAACAGTAGCTAATTACAGCTGTAATAATTACTGGGCCTCGGGTGAAAATGTACCCGCGTATGTGCTCCAGACTGAATCAGAGTCAGTGCAGGTATAAGGTTAGAATCACCCCTACCTCAGTCTGAATGAGGTCAGATTGTTACCAGATGTTTCAGATCAACAAAACACAATATATTGGTGTGGGTGCGTGACGAATAGAGATGATAAGATACCTGTTAGAGAGTGACGTTTTTAGTAGATCCAGTTTGAAGACACAAAAACCCTTTACAGCATCTCCTAAAGCTTCAAGACAAAATTAAAGTCTCATAGTTTTGAGTCTGTAATGTGATTTCTGTTTGTCATTGAAATGATTGATTGTAATGTAAAATGACTGTTTATGTCCTACAGTAATCTAACAGCTATGTGCACTTACATGTATTTGATTTGCCCATTCTGTGTGTTGCTGTACAGCAGCCAAAGTTGCTCGGGTTGAATCTTTTTGCTGGAGCCCTCTGCGTCATACCTGCGTCCAAATATAAATAACCACAATATCTGTCCCGGCCGGCAGCGTAGGAAGATTGATTTAGAGAACTTCATTCAATTCTTCTCTTCTTCAGTAAAAAATGGAAAATTGTAGCTGTTATAACTTCTGCCTCCCATCAGTGCTAGAATATTACTGGATGCATGTTGTGGGGGTCAAAGTTTAATTTAGTTGAACTGTTGGACACACAGCCTGGTGGAAAGCCAGTGTAGTGCTCGCTGCTATAGCTCATGCAGCTGCTCTCTCCATTTGACGTATTAGCTTTGCTTTGTGCGATGTCAAACCTGATAGAAATCAATGAGGATGCTGCGGTCTTGGTGTGAGCATGGATCAGTCTCGCTTCGTTATGCCTTAATCAGATATTTCCTGATGTAAACCAGGAAATAAGCTGTCTACTATCAAGTAAAAAAGGCGACGATCTTGTGTGGCTGCTTAAAGGCAAACTTTGATATTTTTCAACCTGGACCCATCTTTTTGTGTCTAAGTGACTAATGGGGACAATCATTTTTTGAAATTCATCCAGTATTGACCAAGAGAGCTTTAGCCAGCAGCCGTGAAATGGGCTGCGATGTAATCTGAGAGGGCAATTGCATCAGTGTCAATGTACATCCACTAAAAGTGCTTGTTTTTGGCACTGACAGGCTCAATTTGTTGTTTTAAGTGTCTGACAACATTTTACAGAGGATCATACGGAGAAATTTAACATTTCTCTTTACCTTTGTTATTGTGTCTAATCAAGGTTTGCTTAAGGAGAAGTCTCATTCTGAAAGTTTAGAGGAGTGTGTTGTGTTGGAGTACAGAAAGCTTACTTTATTGTTATCTGGATGATTTTCTAACTCATGGCTGAATATTGACAGGGTGCTATTGTATTACATTACAGCCTGTTTCATAGCTGCTGGCTGAAGTGTTCTCACTCAATACTGAAAATGGTTGTCCCCATTAGTCATTTAGACACAAAATGATAGGAAAATAGGGTCCAGGAAAAAACAACAACTTAAGTTTCCTTTTAAGTTAAGATTTTAACACTAATAGTTTGATACTGGATATTAAATCGAAAACAATGTTGAAAAAGTGTTGACAAAGGCATTGTTTCAGCATCAGCACTTAAAAACTATTACTGAAGAGTTGTTCATACACAAAGCACCAAAACTGTGAGTACTACCATAAATGTTTTTCTCTCTCTCTTTTTTTTTTTTTTTTTGCATAGACTGTTGTTGTAGTTTTTATTCAGCAACCTGGAATCTGAAGAGCTGAGTATTCCCTCCTCTTCCCTCTTCATGTTCACACAGTGTATTTTGACCTCTCACAGGACGCACGAAGCCAGCAAGCCCTGTCTGATAGGATTACAGCAGTAAGCGCTCGTATTTGTATGAAGCTCCACTCTGCCTCTCTCCCTCCTTCTCTCTCTTCTCTCTCTCTCTCTCTCTCTCTCTCTCTCTCTCTCTCTCTCTCTCTCTCTCTGAGCGTGTGTGTCTCTAACTGAGCAGTGAAAATCAGTGAGTAATATAAAACTACTTGAATGCTCTGACAGATGGAGAGATGAAAATGAAAGAGGAGGAGAAATGATTATGTACCACTCGCAGCACTCCACATGAAGGGCCCCCAAACCGTTTTATGTCAAGAACCCCAAATAGTTCTGTATTTGATCATGGACCCCTATTTGACAAGTCCGTATCCTCACCCCACATTCAAAATGTCAGCAGCCCGGTTGATGGGTAGCTCTGTTCTGACCGGTTGCAGCTGGTGTGAGAGGCTCCAGTTTGATTAGTGTTGTGGTCGAGTGCAGTTCATTGTTTTATGTACTACAGCATTACAAAATGACACAGCCTCTACTTCAACTAAATATAATATTACATTCATGCATCTCCTCCTAACAGTTTTATTCCTGTAGTCTTTCAAATTAGAGAAACTTGAAAACTTTAAATAAAGAACTTTGAAAAGGTAAAACTTTTGTTCACACAGAAAACAAAGAAGTGTGAATATCTGATTACTTGTTGATGCCCGGCGATTAGAAAATGTTCAGCCGGCTTGTCTACGAACTTTTCTCAGCCGACAAGCTTGTTAACCTCCTGACCTTCCACGCATCAGTCGCTCAGCTCTATCGGAAATTAATGGACTTACAGTGACTGGCTGTTTGCAGTGTTAACATGGGGTAAGGAACTGGATTTTAGAAGGGTTTGTTGTCGACTTGACACAGAATTATAAGGTTATATATTACAGAAGGAGGGTTAAAAGAGGGAGAAAGAAGCTTCCCTCCCAGACCTGATACAGGACACAAAGCTTCACTGTTGTCGGGAGTTGTTGAAGATAGATGGGCTGTCCAATCATGGGCTCATGTAGAAGAAAGAAATATTACATCAGTGAAATATAAATGTCCATCATTCAGTTGTTAATCATCTACCAGTTGTGTCAAATTAGAGTACTCAATTTCTGTTATGACCTGTCAAACATATAAATTAATTTTACAATGTTTTGAGTGTTTTCTTGCATAGTGTCACGGTGCAGGCTCGTGCCCTCTAGAGAGTAACGACCACGGATGACTAAACGTGCTGGCCCTCGGCCAACGGCTTAATTCTTTGGCTGACTGGTTAGCGTAGCTGTCTGTCGACCCGATGACCGGAGATCGCGACCCAGAGAGGGAACCCTCCTCCGCTACACATAGATTTAATGATATTACCCAGTGACCACTTAGAGTAACTTATAAAAACATTATAATGCATTATAAAAGTGATCGTGATGTCTAGAATTATGATCATTATAATACACTATGATCCTTCAAAAAGCAAGCGTCAGCGAGTGACCAGCAATTATGAAATATTTCTTACACTTCATCTTATAAGTCATTGTAAAATACTTTTATAATGTGTAATGATTATTGTCATAAAGTATTCTGAATATTTATGAGTGCTCACAATTATATTTGTACAGTGCTATTAGCAGATTATAATGCATTAGAAGTATTATTTTCTCCCATTACCAAACAACAACCCAAAATGACCATGTTTTGATGTGACATAGTTATAATACGAGGGTCATGTGTGGATATGTGTGCACCTGTCCAAGTGCACAAACGTTTTAAAGGACCAGTGTGTAGGATTTAGTAGCAGATTGCAACCAACTGAATACCCCTCCCCCTCCCCCTCCAAGCATATAGGAGAGCCTTTGGTGGCTAAGAAACTTGTGAAAACCATAAAAGACCCTCTCTGGAGCAAGTGCTTGGTTTGTCCATTCTTGGCTACTGTAGAAACATGGCAGGCCCCTTGGAGGAGGACCCACTCAGTATGTAGATATAAAAGTGTCATTCTAAGGTAATGAGAACATTGTTCTTGTTTTCAGGTGATTATACACTAATTAAAACATACTTATGGATGTTATTTCCATTTCTGCCATGTCTGTTCTACTAGATGCCACTAAATTCTACACACTGCACCTTTAAATAACATTAATAGGTGTTGAATAGAGAAAATGTGATGACCAAAACCTCCAGAACTTCAACACTTCGCTCTAAACTGTCATTACTTATGGCAGCAGTGAAACATAATTTACAAAGTACAATTAATGTGTGACTTTTGAAAACAGTAGTGGTCAATCTTGTGCCTTCATGTGCATCAACCTATTGATATTGAAGTATTACACAACACACACAGTGTACCCAATGTAGATGAATGATTCAAAATGAACTTTTTTGCTCACATGTTGCAGTTGTAGAAATGGTCCCAATGCATTAACCGTGTTCAGCAAAGTGGCTGCTTCGGCTTTCTTCCATTGATGTAATATTAGTCACACTTTAGGGGTAGTTGGGTAACTGCAGTGAAAAGGATCATAGTGGGTTTCTGGCGGAAAGTACACTACTCTAATTGCCTTAAACCTGTTTCTCCCTTCAACCAGTCAATATGCCTGCAGAGTGTGTTAAAGTGTGAGTGTGTGTGAGTGTGAGTGTGAGTGTGTGTGTGTGTGTGTGTGTGTGTGTGTGTGTGTGTGTGTGTGTGTGTGTGTGTGTGTGTGTGTGTGTGTGTGTGTGTGTGTGTGTGTGTGTGTTCCAGTGGTCAATAAAGCGTGTGCTAAGAGGCAATTGGTTGTTTTTCCTCAACTTGACACGTTAAATGCAGTCACACTTCAGGTAAACACACTACGGCACACTGGCAAACACACACACATACACACACACACACACACACACACACACACACACACACACACACACACAAGGCTGTCGGGTAAATGGTATTGATTCTGTCCTGTTTTCAACTTATTTTCTCTCATAACCCCTCAGAGCTCAATCACACTCACTGACTAGCATGGAGAGTCTCTTAAATCACACCCACATGCAAACACAAACATTTATTCATAAGTGATCACACACCACCAACGAGACAAAGTGCTGTTGTAAATGCCATTTGTTGACCCAAATGAAAAATAGATGATGGAAAAATTCCATTGATGACTTGAATTATTTCAAAGCCACTGTTTTTTTTTCAGTTAATGTATTGTCTTTGCTTTCAGTCAATCAGTGTTGGTGGCAACCAGATTTAATTGGCTTAAATTTTAGCTGCTTGAATTCTACCCACTATGTCATGCTTGTATCAGCTGAGCGTGTTCGTTTTCAATGCAAACCTGTTACAGACACGCTTACATTGGACAAACCTGCAAAAACCTGGACTCCATTTACTGACATTTTTGAATTTATTACAACATTTTTAAAGTCCCCCTCCAAAAATAAATTTGTTTTTGTTCTTGATACTTAAGTTTCATGTTCAACTTCCACTGTGCAGAATGATGTAAGTGCAGAGTTTGATACTAAAAGGCTGTTTTCACATTTATCTGCTGAAAAATTGTGACATCCTAACTAGTTTGGAACCAGTTGTGGTCCAGTATGCAACTTACACACATTATTTGCATATTCATGTATTCTGAATTTTTCAGCAATGGAGAAGGAGTAGGTGTCATTTTTAAAATGTTAATGCAATAATTTAACTTTTCTTGTGTGTGGAAAAAACATAGACACAATTTTATTCAAAGCAGAGTATTTTGTTCATATTGCTTTTGTAGAATCATCCATTGTGGATGCTCTTATGTCTTTATAGAATTGGTCATTTTAGTTTATTTTAAGTGCATTACACTAAAACTATTATTTATACTTAGAAAAGACACTCAAAGGATTATGCATGAGACTCCATGTCCAAAGGTGTCATGGAGAGATGGGTGAAAACATTTCAATTGAGCAGTTTAGATGTTGGTTTACCCAAAATACAAAAATGTTTACTGCATTTTATCACCACTATATATCTAGCTTTGCCCATATAGTTTGGGCTTTATCTGCTGAGATTTTGAGATATCTGTTTCTGTAATATATGTCTTCACCCTGATAAAATGATGAGAAAGGAATTACAATTGTGATGCTCAAAGCATTGAAACATTCAGCAGCAATATTTTACTGTTATACGTGTTTCCAGATTGTTACTCTGGACCTCACTGTGAACACCTTTTTCAAGGAAATGGTCCAACATGTAAACTGTCTATGCTGAGGTCTGCGGTTCAGCTAAAGTAACAGGGACGTCATTAAAGTTTTTAGCTGTATTTACCAAAGCTCTGAGTATCTCAAACAAAATTCCCTTCACCTCTACTATAATGAGATGAAGTCCAAAACCCCAGAAGTGAATGTCTCAAAATCTGGGCACCTGAAACCAATACATGCATGAATACCAATAAAAGTAGTTGAGAAAATGTGTTTTTTGCAATTTCGGTTAGTAAACATTTGAAGATTTTGGAAAATGGAAATCACAGTAAGATAAATAATGATATTTTCTTTTTCGATATGAGAGCAATATAATATATACAAACACACAAACAATACTTCTCCTCAGTGCCAGAGAGGCAGGAAGGAGTAGATCTGGGGGTGGGGGGGGGGGGGGGGGGGGGGCTGTTTTTAAGAGGCAGGAGTGCAAGCTTTGACACCGGCACAGCGTCCAAGAATAAATAATTAGTAGAGTTGGCACCGGAGGAGACGGGGGACAGAGATGTCATTATTTACGCCAGATTATGGACACATGCACACACTGACTCACACATGTGTTCATACACACGCACACACACACACACACATGCATGCTTGCAGATGTACAGTGGGTGAGGATCAGCTTTTTATTTGGCAAGTGCCTTTAGAGTCGCATGGTGTAGAATAAGGTTTGATGTTTTTCTACCATTTGTATATGAAAACATACAGATTAGTGTCCAAGTCGTCCTGCACAGTAAATGACAAACTTTCCAATGAATTCAATATAACCTGATTCTGCATAGTATAATTGGCTTAACATACCTTATTTTAAATTCATATTTTAAATTAGCTCCAATATGTCATCTGATTTAATAGTTTCTTCCCAGAATGACCAACAGACAGAATACATATGCACACGCCTCTCTCCATAAAGTTTAGTTTTCGGAAGGTTACGAGGTGTGTCATATGCTGTGAATCTGACAAAAGGGGAAATTACATTTTAATCACTGCTAAAGGAATAAAAAAAATCCTCAAGGGCAACAACGCACTGAGTGCACTCATTTTCTTTTATTAGTGAAGTTTCAGAAGTAATGACAAGTACATGATGAGATGTTCAGCACCAGTTTGATCACCAGCAGTGTGTGTAATACTTTCAGCTCTCCTTGTTTCTTTCACTCATCCAAACCTCCGTCTGTCAGCCATCATACGCTCTTATTTTCAGAAGCATAATTTCTCTATCCCTCCCCTCTTTAATTCACTGCCTCTCTGTTCCTCTCTCTTCTCCTTCCCACCAACCCACACCCTTCCCTCCCTCCCTCCCTCCCTCCCTCCCCTTCCCCAAACACTGCCCCACCCATACCTCTAACTCATTTCAAGCGGACATCCAGACGTTTGTAGACTCACATCTGGAAACAGCATTTAGCTCCGGTTGAGTCTCAGGAAGTTTTCACACTTCACGACTCATTAACCTGCAGGCCTCCCAAGCAAGAGAGAGGGCAGCAGGGGAAGTGGATGGAGGAGGAGGAGGAGGAAGGACAGATAGGGGGGGATGATGGGTTGGTATACAGGAAGGGAATGAAGGGAGAGGTTGAAACCAAAGAAAATTGAGCGCTCAAGCTCGGCCGCACTGAAAGTTCAATTACCAGATTTATACGCCAAAGTGTGCTCGAATCACCAGACCAGTAAAAGATATCTTAGTTGGATTTAATTGGTTGGTGGCTGCTTGAAACACTGTTTTAATAGCTGACAGGTAAAAAACAGAAGGATCTCTGAGTTAGAGGAGTTAACGCCAAAGGATGAGCAGAATATGGAAGATGAACATGAAGAGGTGTGAAGAAGTCCAGGAAAAACAGACTGGACTGAGGACAAGTATAAAGGGTGATGAATTAAATAGTAGATTGTGTGTATGTGTGCATGTGTGCGTGATGTCCAGGGTGTCTGTGTCCAGCCCTCTGTGAGTAATGTGTCTGAAAGAGGAGCTTTCCTAATGAAACACTTTTCCCGGAGTGATAATTACACCAGTAGAAAGCAAGGACACCTCTAGTCAATGTGTGAAACTTACTTACTAAAACACAAAGTTCCTGCCAGGCCTGTGTGCATAAATGTGTGTGTGTGTGTGTATTTGGGAGACACGCTTTCATACGCATGTCTATATGAGAGGCTGACATTATAAGCTTTGCTTAATAATCAGCCCAATAAGTGAGAGCAGACCTTCTCCCAGATGTGTTTGTATTTTTCTTTTCCAGGAATACATGAGCTGACATTTACATCAGCAGAAGAAGCTGATTTAATGCATTCAGCTGTTATAAGCTTACTGTATATCAAGGCTGCTTTCTTTCACGGGAGGTCAAAAATGAAATTATATTAACTTTGCCTTTTTTTCTTTCTCCCCCTGCCCCTTCGGTTTGTACCTCCCTTTTCCTTCTCTGATTTCAATCTTTTTGGCACAGCTGACTGACAGCCTCTGCTTTCATTGCATGTCACAGTGGTTGAAATCTCACTGAGGGGCTTGATGCAGATAAGCAGTGAAGATGTGGATAAGCAGTGACAGAGCTGAGGCTCAGATAGGGAGAAGAGAGGAAAGGAAAGATATCATTTTTTCCCCTTTTCCGACATGTATTGGAGATTCACAAATACACAAAAGATACCTTTGTCTTTAATGGAATTTGCAGGGAATCTTGTATCACAGTTCGACACCCAAAGAATTTAGTTAAACAAATCAGACCTAGACCAGCAGAACAATTCAATTATTCAGCGTGGCTTTAATAAATGTTTGATATGCATTACATGGGAACTTTCTAATTCAAATTTTACGATTTAACAGTTGGGGCTTTTCCCATTAATTCTCGACACACAAAGTTACAATTTGCATTCTGGGCGTTTATTAAATAAATATGAAAAAGTCTAACAAAATTATAGTAGGAGCAGGATAGGGTGGAGATTAGCTCACATGAGTAAAACAAAAGTTTCAACTACCGGTGCGTTTATAATACAAACGCCTGGCATGTGAGCACTGGGATCCAGCAGATGAAGTATTTAATTCTTTGGTTTAATAGATTTTTCCGCCTTTTTGGAAATATGGAAATGCTCTTGCTCCTTGAGCACAGACTTTTCCACGTGGTGTAAGCAAATCTCTCTGTTTGTCCTGCTCTCTCTGTTGATGAGATTTTGAGTCTTCTGTAATTTCTATAGACATCCATAATGTCTTCCAACTGGCAGATTTACAAACAGTAGCAGCTGGAGACTCTGCTTAAGGGTGGCTTTAGCTGCCTGTTCAAAACTGCTCAAAAATTTCAAGGATTACCACCCTCTGGGATTTTGTTACATGACTATCCAAACCTTGTGCCTTACAGCTTTTACACCATGTAAGAATGTCAGAAATGATATATCTTTATAAAAAAAAATTTTGTGTGTCACACAAAAAGCACAAAAAGACAGAATGTAACCAAAAATGTGGTGTAAAAAACACTGTTCCTGCAGCATTTCATCACATTCCCCGAGGACAACACACCGACACATAGCAACCATTGAGCTACAGAGCTAAATTATGACTCAAATCAAATCTATAAACTTATATTCAGACTCATAGACTCTACTTACTATACCATAATTTGGTAAAGACTTATTACGTTAGCATTATTCATTGTAGATTTTTGGATTAAGAGCATTAACATGGCTTTTGGTGAGATTCCTAAGATTTAAATATTTGGGAAGTGGTTTTAAAGTCCAGCTGAAATAATTTTTAATCATTCCCCTTTGCAGTCAAAAGTTATGTCAACATGTTTTTAAATATAATGTTCATAGATTTATATTATTAGAATGAAGAAAAAAATCTTGCGAAAAATAAAAAATGCTAGGGTTGAATGTTGGAGGCTTGTTTGATTGATTGACTGATTGATTGATTGATTAGCTGGCAGTCTACTTGCTGTTTGTTTGTTGGCTTATTCAACGAGCTCAAGGCGCAGGACAAAACATGTGGTCACAGATAGATAAAAGAGACTTCAACAGAAAAGCTAATTTAGGTTGTTGTTCAGAGTCTGTGGCTTTTGTGTTGTGTAGCAGGATGCAATCAGGCTCAGTGTGACCGTCTGCTCGTTACCACTTTATTCAAGATTTGATTAGCTGCCTTGAAATAAGGACTCCAGCTATGTAAATGTATGGCGGAGTGCTATTCAATCAACATGATAACGTGTTAAATTGATGTCTTCACTTAACTTGTGATACATCTGAAAATTACACGTGAAATGCGTTTTACATCTCATAAATTCACACCCATGTGACTGATAAGCAGCTCACCTGTTTAGTAGGCTCTGTGTTTGGTATGGATGATATTTGCACTGACTACATTTTTGTACGCTATTTTCAATGAATGTGAAAGTAAGAAGTACGTGATTTTGTGGGGATTCAGTTGTTGTGCAGGTCATGTGCTATTTAAAGCTGACAGACTTTCATACCTCCGTGAAACTGAGTTTTATGGATTCATTTGTAAAGAACAAGAAGTAAAATGTACATATTTCAATAGATGGAACATCTGAATCAAAAGGCTCTCGATATAGTAATAAGGCTTTTAAGATGACTCAAAGATAATAGAATATAAACCCAAAATTGTACAAGAGGGATAATGAAAGCTGACATTTTTGTATTGGAAAGGTCTTTTTTTTATTTTATTGCAATGTGAACTATGATTCACTTATTTTATCTTGGGTTATGTGCAATATCATCTATCTTCTTCTAGCTAGTTGCATTTAACTTGGTATCCGAGTGCTCCGCTGCATTGTCTGCGTAGTCATGAATGACATTGATTATGTCCAGTATTGTTATTGTTTGATTGCAGCCACGTGCACCACTTTTTACACGAATACACCCCTGCATTGTTGAGAGCCATGTAATCATTGATCATTAATGTATTATGTTATGCATTGTCTGACTGCAGTTGAGTGAAGCACTTTTTGCACTTGTGCACCTCTGCATTGTCTTGTCAGTTATGTATTATTTCGACTATGTAGAGAGACAAATTTCCCTCAGGACATTAAAGTTTATCTTATCTTATTTTCATAGTTATCATGTCTGTTTTAAGAGCCTTTTCATTTAGGATATGAATATTTAACTTTATTTCCACATAGAAAATACAGGAAACTACCACATCAGTATAAAAAGTGTAAAGTAGCTACTAACATACTGCATGTTTAAACACATAAAAACAAAGAATATAGAGCCAAATGGCGGTGCTTTTAAAGAAAAGTTTAAATACAGTTTATTGTTAAGCAGCGGGATGTACAGTCACTGCATTGTTGTTCTTTTGAATCCACAAGCAGGGGGAATGAAAGCCCACTCATCATCTCGCCAATTAGTTACATGAAGGCTTTCAGCTGAAATTACCACTGTTGCTGGAGTGCAGGTTAGACAGCAGCAGCCACTAAAGGAAAAGAAATACTTCACGTCTCCTGAGTGAACCTGATATAGAAACAAATAACCTCACAGTTTTATTCCATGAGCGGTTTTATTCCTTGTGAATGTATGTTTGGATCCACTGTTATACTTTTTTTCTGCTGAATGGTGCAACAAAGAGAAAAGAGTAACAACTAACTAAGGTCACAGTACTCTAAAAACAGTACTGTGTTTACTACTTATTTCTTCTACTGTAATTGCACTTGAAAGTTTACTTTTAATCATATCAAGATCAAATCTAAATCTTTTTTTTTTCTAACTGGTTGGATGAATTTTCAATTGACTCCTCTTTGACAAGTAACCTTTTCTGTTATTGTTATACGAGCGTTTTAACTGTGAAGATGGAAATTCTGAATGTGTTCATGCGTGTATGAATATATATGTGTGACTGATGATTATATTTAATCTGTAAAATGTGCAGACAGTCCTCCTAGTGTTATGTTCACTATAAATAAGCAGAAGAACGTGGGGGTTGTGGTTTAGGAAGTAGAGCAGATTGTCCACTAATCACAGGGTCGACTGTTCGATCCGCTCCACCTGCACACGTCAAAGTGTCTCCGGGCAAGACGCTGAGTAGAAACAACATACACTGCTCCCGATGGTCAGGCAATAAATGAATTGATGAAAGTGCAATTTAAATGCAGTCATTTACCAAGTTGACGTTCTCTTTTAAGACTAAATCATGGTATTGTGAAAGTGTAAATTATTTGACGATGCTATGATTTTGATATTACTGTCTGCTACAAACCAGTCAAGTCAATCGATTCACTTTCATTCGGACCCATGATCTGCTCGGTCTGATCGATATTAGACTCACAGGTCAGTCTCTAAACACTGCTGAGGACAATCTACCAGCTTTCATTGTTAAAACTGTGAGGAAACAATTACAGAACCAATCCAAAGTCTTTAGGGTAGTTCTTTATATTGGGGTGGTGACGTGGAGTTCACAACAGAGGAGAGAATGGGTGGAGAGCATCGTTTCTGGTGGTGAGGCGTGTCCTTAACAAAATGTAAGGGTCTTAGTTTTGTTAGTGGGCGTTCTCACTGCTGTTCAAGCAGCTACTGTGCATTTAGAAACCCCCAGACTTTGGTAAGTGGAGATCTCTGATTGTTTGGTATCCCGAGACTAGGTAGATATACAGTACCAGTACACAAGTATTTAAATACTCCAACATTAAAACACTAAAAACAACCCAAAGTACCCATTTTTTCTTAACGCTTTTTCTTACTGTAATCATTCCTACGACTCCCAAATGAACCTCCACTGTAACTGTTGATCCACTGTCACTCCACACAAGAATTCATTGAGATGTTTACCTGAAGTTAAAATAAGTGTTTATTAGTTTGAGTTAATCAAACTCTGTCAGTAACAGTCATTTTAGTTTAAAATGTCCTTCCTTCGATACCAACCGTCAGCATGGAAACACAAAGCAGGGAATTATATATAAAAGAGACATTAACTTCCGAAGATAACCACTTTATTTGACGAACTCAGACTTTTTGAGCTTCATATTAACGTCAGATAAACTATGAGCATGTGAGTGCTGTTTTAAGAAACACTTTATAAATCGTGAACTTATCCTTTAAGAAGTAACGTGATCAGTTTCACATGCCTTATTGTCTTCTCTCCTCTTCACTATCATGCCCTCGAGGAAGCCAACATCATCCACATTAAAGGATTTCCTATGCACACAATTAAAAAAGTCATAGTAATGCCTCTGCTACAACTAAATTGTTCACAGCAAGGCCTTTAGTGTTCATTATAATATTTACTTTTGAAAATCGTGACAGGTGAATCAGTTCTCTGTATACTTAGTTTTTATTAGAAGCAAAGAGAATATTTAAATCCAACATTGCTCAAATCTAAACTCAACTGATGGTCAGTCTCAACCCACAGCTCGGAGGCCTCTCCTGCTGCAGATTGAGTTCAAGTGAACTTTAGGCTATTTAAACTGCTGAATTGTTGAGTTCTCCGCCCACGATGAGTGGCGTGGGCAACCGAATTTTAGGTTTTGTGATTTAATGCTCATTGTAACTTCCAGCCATCTCCTAAAGTCTTAATGCAGGTCTTGTACTTTTGACTTCTCATCAGTGAATCATATTTTCCACACATGCTGCTGATGAATCAGCCAGAGTTTCATGCTCGGTGAAGGGCTGGAAGCACTAGCAGTGGCAAATCATTAAACATCAGTGCAAAAAATGAATAAGGCTTTTACTTCTAGGCTCTCTGGCTGCCTGATATAACGCTGCCCTCCTTGTGCTATTTTATGCTCTAACATACTGACTGGTTTTCATTGTCCATTATCAGTACGCATAGATTTATTAACAGTAGTAAATAATCATCGTAAAAGGCACAAACTTTCCCTTACAGAATGTTCATACTCTAACCCTTCACAGTATCACCTCATAACTAGAATATAAACCAAATATGATGCATGGAAAGGGCGTAGACTTTTGGGATCCAACACTGAAAACAAAAGCATGTTTAATAAACTAAAGGCAAACTCTAACAACACACGTTGTATCCTGTTCTGCATCTACATGCAAATTAGATAAATAACATGCTTACCTTATTAGCTTAAGTTCCACGTAGGTTACTGTTGTGCAATCTTCAAATGGGCATGATTGGATGGAAAGACGTCACGTGAGAAAAGATGCGTAAACACGGACATAAGATCCATATTTGACCATCCTGATCATGTCAGTGAATGATATATCATAGACTGGCTACAAATACTAATTCTGAGTGTCACAAAATGATCAAATTATTATTATTACATTATTGATCATATGTTGTACAGAGGGCAAAATTACCTTAAAAATACATTAATTATAATACATCTGGAAACATAATGGGTGGATAAGATGACAGATATTATGTTTTATGAATTATTCACTTTTGGAATCAGCAGCAAAATGGTTATGAAAGGTCAGTACAGGTCATTATAAAGCTATGTTAACACATACATTTGTTGGCAGAGCTGTAAATGCTTAAACATTTGAGGAATCACAAACTCGAAATCGAGCCGTTTGTGTGTCTGCAGCACAAAAACATCATTCATACTGTTTAACCTGCAAGTAGTTGCTTTTAGTGAAAATACAGTGTATAATGTGTATAATGTGTTTGGTTGAGTGTGCTGTGACCCATAAATTCACACGCTGTTGCACAATTCCTGAAAAATGTCATGCTCCACAACAGAGAGCAGCTGTAAATGTATATTTTGAGTTACAGTGAACCTGATATAGATCCATTTTTCACGGATACCGGTCGGCCTATCAAATCACTGCATGCTTTTGTTTTTCGATTTCCCTTTTGTGATTGTGAGGTACAGATGTTGACGTTACAGCTGTGATTTCTGATTTAGCACATGTCCAAAGTATAAACTACTAGATATCTTCCGATTAAAGGATAAGTTTAAAACAACACTCACATGCCTGTTTAAATACAGTTATTCATCCTTGTAAATGTTTCTCTTTTTCATACTTGACCTAAAGAGATCCCTTTCTAAAGATGTTCAGTGTAAGTGTTGAGGGACTAAATCTATACACTGTAAAGCAATCTAAAGCTTAGTTGATGCTAATATGAGGCTTCAACAGTCTGAGTTAGACAAATCACGTAGGTTTTCTAAAAAGCGACACTCCTTTCAGCCTTGTTTTGCTATCCCTCCGCCACACTTCAGATATTTAGCTCTGACTGAAATTTTAAACATGTTTTCACCGTCCTGTCCTCACAAGAAAAACAACAGTGTAGATCTAAAATTCAGGCTGGCAAAAACGACCTACAGGTACGTGAATGCCGTGTAGCAGCTGCGATATTTTTGACGCGGGGAAGTGACGCAGTTCAGATGACGTCTATATTACAAGACTTGATAAGATGATTTTACCTTTTGGGTGAATGGTTGGATGGATAGTGGATCTTGCTGCAGGAGATCCCCGTTCGCTTCTCGCCTCCAACGAGCACCACGTTTCCAACCATTAGTTAGGACTTATTTTTTAAACCCTAACATTGTAGTGTTTACTGTTGCTATGATGACAAAGGTTGTGTAGCTTTATGGAAATATAAACCATGTTTCAAGTGATCATTTTAACCCAAACTATGATCTCTGCCTAGCCCTAATCAAGTGAGCTTTGAGCCTAAACCTTAAGCAGACCTCAACCACAGCATTGTCACACCATAAAACATCATTACTTTCTATCAGTGATTTGTAACAGTGTAACTTTATGTAACTATATGTCGGTGCATTTTAGACCTATACTGTTGTTTTTTATGAGGATGTGTTGAATCGTGTTTCATAGTTGTAAGACTGACATAAAAAAACTGACTTAAATCATTAGCAGCTAATCTGAAAATCATCTTAACTAGTTATATTGACACATCTTTGGCTATTACCTGGTCATCCACTTTAATCACTTATACCTTGAAATTAAAGACAGTGTCTATAATTGTAATGTTAAGCTGGCAACTACATTGTAATTGGGGAAGACATGATAAACGGCCCAAAAACTAAAATTCTTAGCACAAAGACAAAAAAAACCCTCTAGTTTTTTCACAGGCTGCAGAAAACACACTATTTTTGATATATTCCTACTTTGAAATTGAGTTCTTGACCCTGATCTTCTCAATTTTTTACATGCATCATTCTAAACAATGATTAAAATGATCAGTTGAGACAAAAGTCATTTAGCTTTTGTGCCATCAGCAGTGGTGTGAAAGATTTCCTGCTGCTGTATAAACACTGTTGGTCTTACAGTTTGAGACACTAAGTTGTTCACTCTAAAGTAAGGTGCGTAAAATTGTTAAATGTTAAAATTTTATATGAAAGTAATCGTGAATTTTGAAGTCGGGTCACAGTCGGGCTTATTACAGTTTCCAGTTTAGGTGTCCATTCAGCTACAAGCTAATAAGCATATGAGCTAAAACATCTGAGTCAGCACTGATTGACTGCTGTGATTTGATTTAGTGGATGTTGCTGTAGCAGCTGAGGACACACAGCTAACCAATTATGCATTTGAAAACTTTTAACTGGGGCTCAATAAATCACCCTTTACGTCAAAACTGTGACCGCTGTGGTGTCCCGATGCTGAGTCGAGCAAGTCAGGCCGGAGGAAACAAACCTGTGTTTTTACTTTAAAGGAGCACTCTGCCAGTTTCTCACATGTAGTTCAGTTTACTTGTCAAGATGAGTGTTACTCAGCCTGTGAAAACAGTTGTTGAAGGTGTGCTGTGGCTCTGGAGGAGCTTTATGTAGTTTGAGAAAATAACCCTTGCATTATGGGAAATGTAGGATTCAGTATTTTGAAGTCTAACAGTTAGGATTTCTTGGCTTTTGCTGCTCAGATTTTAACTGCTCTAATGTTTTCTTAGATAGATGTCGTCCACTGACTCTGTGTTTGTGTGTTTATGTGTGTGTATTTGTTTATGCATGAGTGAGTCTCAGTGCAACATGTCAAGCTATTACAGGCGGAGATTTCCAAACTCTTTTTATTTGTAACTAAGTTCATTTATTTAAATACCATGCCTTAAGTTCAGATTTAATGTACATGTACTTTACTTAAGTGTTTCCATTTCGTCCTACTTAATACTTAATAAAGGAAAAGTTCACAATATTTCAAGTCTGTCTTAAAACGATAGTCAGGTGCCCAGATGAACACTGAAACAGGTTTTGCTCGCTGTAATCATTGCTCCTGTTCATACTGAATATTAAAAGATCTCCTTCAAATGTCCTTTCAATGTAAGAGATTGGCGGCAAAATCCACAGGCTTGTATTAACCCCTACATACTGTTCAGGGTCAAATTTTACCCATTTTTACACTTGAGAGCTGTAAAAACACCCTATACACATTTGTAATAAAAAAAAATCTGTATTCAAACATGTTGTATTTAACATATTCTATAAAATGAGATTGTCTTTTTTCCACAAGATTTATCAAACAACAGGATTAAGTAAACATGTATTAATGACTGATGGGGAATTTCTGAATGTGAATTGTTGTAGAGAATAATTGTGAGTCATATGAACAGTATGTAAGGGTTAGACAAAAAAGGGTCCAAAGTTAACTGAAGACAATATGAAGTTAGTCAAATTAGGTGAATATCTTCCACATTTACAGTCTTTTTAGGAAAGAAGTTCCTCTCTGTGTCTCGGCAGACAATGTTTTCTAGATCAGCTGCAACAGAGGTAGCATAACAAAAAAAAGGGAACATTTGATTTGACTCATGTGGACAGCTGAAGCTCGATATTAGCTTCAAATAGACTTTTAATAACATGTTAGCACAGGAGGACAGTGTGTTTTGTCCCCCGTCACTTACAATGAAGGTGTGTTATCATCGGATCTTCTAATGGTCAATATGAACGGGAGGAATGATTACAGCAAGAAAAACATGTCAGTGTTCATTTGTGTACCTGATTATTGAGAACAACCTATCCTTTAATTCAGACGCCTGGTTCTTACTTTCTTTCTTTTTTGACAGCTAAATGTAGTTCTAGTTACTTTATTTTGGATTTACAAAACATGGAATAAGCTTTTTAAAATATGTTGCTTTAGTTGAGATGAAACTATGCAAACATGTTCAAATTAGCTCCACTTAAGCCAACTACAGCAGTAAAATGCTACTGCAACAGCAATTATACAAATAGATAACGCTCGTGGCCATTTTTCTGCATTTAGTACACTATAAGTTCACTTATGCTAATGAATTATGTGCTTCTACTGAATATTTAACATTTTCAGTGCAGGATTTTACTTGTAATGAAGTATTTTCAGTGTTATTGGTACTTTCTCTTCAATACAGGAACTGAATACTTCCTCCTTTTTTTTTTTAAGTCTAGCTAACAGCCAAGACGAATATGACTCTATTGATGATCGATATGTGATGAAATTGTTTTCTGTGTTTGAATCCTTTGCCGGGACATGTGTCTGTCACTTCTACGCTTCAGTTAACCCCAATCACTTGGTGCTGAGCTCTATTGAACAATTTGTCTCTCATATACTGTTGATAAATAACACAGTATCTCTGTCCGTGTGTGTGTGTGTGTGTGTGTGTGTGTGTGTGTGTGTTTAACTCTCTGATGCTGAATCAATGCGACACCTCAGGGATGGCACAGAGGAGGAGGGGGTTGTTGGTGGTGGTGGTGGGGGGGGTGGGGGGGGGGGGGGTTTAGGTAGTGGGGGTGGATGGAGGGTCGTATGCAAGGCCTCGTTCTTCACACTTTTTTTTTTTTTTTATTATTTTTGTAAAGGAGGGCTGTGTGGGAAATAATACCCGCTCATTAGAAGCGCGCTGGCTCCTGGTTAATTCATTCTCGACTGTCATGGGCTTGTGTACGACCCCCGGGTAACACATAAATCAATCGTAGAACCAACCGGTCGACCGGCAAGCTTCATGCCCCTAACGCCGCTGATTTATCAACCAAATTACTGCGAGTCCTGCTCGGCCCCAACACTTTGCCAAGGAAATCACCGACTAACCCCTGAGCGAACCGATTTATTGAAAAGCTGTCCCCCTCCACTTCCATCTCCCCGCCCTGCCCCGCTTTCTGTGTCACTCCACTCATCTCTCACTGACTTAATTAAAATCTATCCCATTGGCTTGTTGGCATTTATTACAACCACTGGGCTAATGAAACAAAGAACACGACAAAACCAAAGCTGCTTTCTGCCCATAAACGTTCATTACAAAGCAACACACACACACACATAACCTACACACAGCAACACACACACACACACACATACACACACACACACACAACACAACACAACACATACTTATTGGCATTTAAACAAGGTGGGCTTATTAGTGTTTCTCAGCAACATCTAGAAACACCAAAGAGGCTTTTGAGATTTAAGAAAAAAATTAATGAAAAAACAAAACCTATAAAGTGTGATTAAACCTCGTGCTTTGTTTACGTTGGCTTCACTTCCTCATTGTTTTGGGGTCTCACTGAACCAGCAGGAAACACTTTGCTTCAAAACCTCCCAATTCATAAGCATTGAATGAATTTTTTACACCTTATAATGTACTTAAAAGCAGATAATTGTTTGTCCGTAATCAAAACGTCTCTGTTTTTACACTTATACGTGTCCACAGGAGGAGTTATAGGCTTGTTGACAAATACATTAGTAAATGCTTATGCCTGATTATAACTACACATAAATATAATACAATCCATTTAGTAACTCTAATACTGCTTATAAATGCTAAATAGTGGGACTTTACAGCAATGCGTTTTACTTTATGTGTCAAAATACTCATAATGATCACAAAATCATACATTTCTGTTCTTTAAATATATGTTTTCTTTTCTTCAGACCTTATTAAAATCAAATTAACACAAACATATTGAACAACCCTTTCTCCTTGCTTCAAACTGAGCTTTACACATTCAATGATATAATAGAGAAATGACCATAAAGCATTGTTCATTGTTTCATGTTGTAATGCATGAGCAAATGTCTGGTCCTTTTGTTTGCTCCAAAACTCATTTATAGTGTGTAATATGTTGCCCTGCTTGGTGAGTGAGGCCAATCAGACCACTCTTATAAAACTCTAATAACAGAAAGACAAATAGACGTATTTGGGATTTGGGAGGAGCAGTGCTGCGTTAAAAAGGCACTGTCAACAACTATCACAGAAATAGAGCAGATGGAAAACCACTGTAAGTTCAGCCGGGCTCTCTGACACCCAAAGGAGAGTAACGTGTCATTTTCTTCTGCTGACTTCTGAAATATCACTTCAAGTTTTATATGAGTAAGTTATAATGTAGCTAATGTTTGTGTTATCTGATTCTTCTACTGTAACTGTGTTGCTGCTGTCTTGCCCAGGTCTCCCTTGTAAAAGAGATCAATGGGACTAACCTGGTTAAATAAAATTCATGTTTGTGAACAAAGCTCATGAAAATATGGAACAGCTATGAAGTATCAACGGTGATAAAGATGTTTTTGAGGCCTTAAAGAGAGTCTGGGGTCTCCAGGAGCCCAAACAGAATATTTAGTGTTAAAAATAAACCAGTTTTAGTTTCATACTTAAAAGCAAAACCACAAAATCACCAAACATAGACAAGACAGGCTGATGAAGTATTTCAATAAGTTCTCTAATAGCCTACTTCTAATCTAATCATTGACTCTACCCCCATCAGACCTCTCATGTCTTCAGACTGTGGCTCTTTGGTTGTTATTCTGTACCCAGAATAAGATCAGAAGCTGGTAAACGTGTATTTAGTCACTGAACCTTCTGCTGCTCTGCCTGATGAGCTGAGATTTGTAAAAACTGTATCTACACGGTCACCAATAAAGTTGGAATAAAATATTTGTTACCTCTTTCCATGAAATGATTGTGACGATGTGATGTATTCTTGATAGATAAAGTTTATATATATTCTCAAAATTGTATTGATCAATCTCATTATACCTGGTCAAAGGTGATTACTGATGTGTATAAATAGAAAATAAAAAGAGGAATGTGTCTGAAAACTAAATTATTCCAACTTTATGGAGACTGTGTACATTAAAAGTTAAGCTCTAAACCTTCCTGTTATCTCAAATCTATTAACTCTGTGTATGTGTTGTTTCTTCATTATCTTTATTGTTATACCACTGTGTCGCATGTGCTCGATGTTCTCATGTCTTTTTTCCCTTAAATGTAAAGCACGTTGAGTTTCTCTCTGATGAAACGTGCTCTATAAATAAAGTTGCCTAATCTAATTATCTTTGCGTCTAATTAGTTTTGGCAGAATTAAGATTCACTTTAACGTGTAAAGAAGTGTAAATTGATTTGAAAAAACACAAGACAAACAGGTGATTGTGTTTATTAAATAAAAGTGATTGAGGCCTGAGTGGGTTAAAATAGAGGCGCATGATTTGATTTTTGGGATAAGCTAACTCATTTTCGGCTCAGTGTGTCGCCTCATGAGGGAGCCTGAAAGATAACTTTGGTTCTTAACTTTGGTTTTCATCTCATGGTGTTCATCGGCGGTAAATAAGTGATCGTCTCATGAATGATAACAATTCCAGCAATTTATTTAGTTTCTTTTTGAAAAGCAAAGTTACAAAAATGCTTTACAGTTGTGATGAAGACCATGAGATGCGGCTAAAAGTACTAGAAAAGCTTAAATTGAAAGTATTTTAAAAGCTTTTTTGGTTTATTTTGTTTGTTTTTGGTCAAACCTCTTCATTAATGTATAACCCTTTGTAGGTCACACCAAGAAAGTGCTATTTAAAAAAAATATTTGATGCCATGACAACATAAAATGTGGATTTTCTTTCTCATTGACCCTACATTTTATGTTTTACAGACCTTTACAGACCTCTATATGTGTTCAAAACTTTTTTTTAATAACCATGTTAGAGACTCATTCTGTTCATGTACAAGATGAACAAATGAAACTCAACTTCAAAGATGTCTACAGAAGGATCTCTTATGTCAGCAGTGATTTGTGTTATTCTACATTTATAAACTAGCACGACCTGTATCTATAGCAACCATAACACAATCTGATGGTCTTTTTGTGCATTACACACCTCATACAAGTGGTAAAGAAAGTTTAGGTTAAATAGATTTTTGTTTTTGACCAGATATCATGACACAAAGTGACCTCTACCCAATAGTTGAGCTTAACATCTTCTTGAAATTACAGCCTTTGAATGAAACTATGGACTGGATGCATCTTAAACCTATATTTGCTCACGAGGCCCCATGTTGCCTGTTTGATGGGGGTTTTTAGGCCCAATATTGGTCAGCACCGGTTTCTGAGTCAAGTAGGTCTACCAGAAGCTGCTTGCTGTCTGTTGTTGGCTGAAGGCCCATCCAGTCCGGATCAAACAAGCCAAACTTAATGACAAAAGCTGCTCATTTCAACTCCTCTCAGCGGCGTGGAGGAGCAAAAGGAGAGCCAGAGAGAGGGAGAGAGGTGGTGTTATATAGGGAGGGGGATGAGGGGGTTGTAATAGGTTCTTGAAATTACGTTGATAATTAATTGTGCAAATTTGTTACTATTAAATAAAAATAACACGTAGGGCCTATTGAAGAACTCAATTAGCGTTTGCCTAATTAATCCTGCTTCCAAACTGCGTAAAAACCAGGCGGATTGAAGGTCTCTCTCTCTTTCTTTCTGATTCTTTCTAACCTCAGGGTCTTTTTTTTTCTTCACTCCTGGAGGTGAGGCAGCCATTGGACTCTCTCCTCTCGTCTCCTCTCCTCTCCTGTTTTTTTTTCTTTCTTTCATTCTTGCCTCCTCTTGAGAATTGGAAATGGGGGGGGTGTAATGGTGGGGGGTGGAGATGGAGACGGGGAATGTGGAAGGTGCTAAATTAGCTGGCTGATCCGCGCTCATTGCAGCATACACATCCCCCTATTACTGCACCCCAGCGCCGCTTAATATTCCGGGCATGGCGGGCGCGTCTAGATAGCAGATTTATCAAATGGGAAAATGAATGTATGATGATCAGTTAAATTGAAAATCAGCGCCCGGGTGACAGGCCGCACTGACACCTCGGTAATTAGAAAGAAAAATGATGGCGTCCGAATGCATAATAGAGCAAAAACAATTTACGCTATCCCCCCACGCCGTAATGATCGCGCGTTCAAATTGAAAATTTCTCCCGGTTGAAATTGAATTCATAAAGTGTGATGCATTGAGCAGCACGGACACAGCGGGAGGGCCTCACCCCGTCCATCGATTGGTCGTTTGTGTTGGGTGTATGTGGTGCCACCAAAAAAAAACTCTCTCTCTCTCTCTCTCTCTCTCTCTCTCTCTCTCTCTCTCTCTCTCTCTCTCTCTCTCTCTCTCTATCTCTCTCACACACACATTCACCTCCTTCATTCACCCAGAGTTAACTCAATGTTTGATGTGTTGCATCCTTTAAACTACACAGACAGACTCATAAATGGAGAGATGCGTTAAAGGGTATTTGGGTTTTGTTTTTTTTAAACAGCCCTTTTCTTCACAATTTGTGCAGAAAGACTACATATTTTTCATGTTTTTAATAACTAAACTGCAGCTCAATCACGTTTTCATCATCTTGAAAAGTATGAAAAGTAAGAAAAATACTCAACAATGTACAAAAGCATATATTGTCTGAATAATGATTTGTTTCTAGTGCTTTGTCCACCTCTGTGAATGATGTCATCTCTTCCAAATGAATGAAAACTACAGACATATAAACTAATCTCCTCCTGTGACAGGCCCCCAAAAACAAACTGAACACATATAGTCAGACTCTTAAAGATGAACAGATCTCATATATTCACATTTTTGGCTCTTAAACATGTTAAAGTGCTTGTGAGGGATCAGATATGTTGCCTTTAATAACAATGTCCATTTTAAGTCTAAACCTTCTCTGAAAATAACATTTTCTTGCCCTTTATGGATTTATTTCTTTAATTATTCCAAAGCAGTGTCCATAATTTTTTTTTTTGGCACGTTGCCTCTCAACGCACACACCCACACTGTAAAGGCCTTTGAGGGGAGATCAAACCTATATTTTCTAATTAATCGCACTCTTGAAACTAACCGATTATAATAAAGCGTTTCCCCCTCTAAAAAAAAAGGAGAATAAAAGCAGAAATTTCACACAGCCCACGCGGAATGAACGATTTAATGTGATTGTTTCGGTCGAAGGGGACGTTTCCTGAGGCCTTATGGGAAAATAATGTCCTTATGAATTAAATAATAGGGTTATTACTTTCATTGATTTTAGCTGTCTGGGAATTTAGTGTTCAGCTTCGGTCTTAACCCATCCTCCTCCTGCTGTTTTTCACTCTGGCTCCCTCCTCGTCCTCTTGTCTAATTATTTTCCTATAAGCCCCCTGCTTCCTACAGCGCAAATAGCAGAGTCACTGAGCGAAAATTATGTAAATATTATTAAAGGGACTCAGGCACGGAAATTCATTTTAGGTCGGCGCAGCAAAGTAAAGCTCTGTCCCTCGGATCCTCCTCAATTTATTTGCAAATAAAGGCGAGGTGACCGGGAGGGATCAGGGATAGGCTATTTAGCCGGGCTGTCAACACGACTCCTTCGTGCACAGGCTCGCCAGAATTAATGGTTTTAATAATTGGGATTTCAGTTTCCAGGGAATTGGTGGCGTTTACACTTCATAAGCTAAACACACTCTCTCCTAAACGGGTACGCGCGCTCTCATGTCCAGTCTGTGCACGTGGACACACACACACACACACACACACACGCCTGCACATTTAGTTAAATTTGTCACCCCTGCTGTCCCCTAAACATCTCTAATGTCGCCATTCTTCACTTTCTAGCACATCTCTTCTTACTTTTTTTTTTTTTTTTAGCTCAGCCTACAATTGGTCAAAAAAAATTATTAATGCAAGCTTGGCACATCACTCGCATCCCCTCTCCTCTCTCCCTCGCCTATATCTTTATCTGCCCCCACCCTCGAGGGACTCAGTCCTATTAGAACAAATGACGAGGGGCCCAGGCGCTTTTGTAAAAAGGCGCAGGCAGGCGGGCGCGCGCCTGTCCTATTATGTGCGACACATGATCAATAGGGCGATAACGCAGCAACATCAATATAAGCGACAGAACAATGAGGGATATCATCGAACATCTATCTTAATATAGCCGACTACAAGGGCCGTCTGACAACCGAGGCAGCTCATGAAAATTCCGCCCCACGAATCTACCACATCTCATCCTCCTCCTCCTCCTCCTCGCGCTCAATAGACTATGCGCACTCACGCACACACGCGCACGCTCGCCTCGCACGCACACATACACCGTGCAGCTGGCTTGGCTATTATTTTCCCATTTCAATTTGACACCCCTGCCTTTCATGCTAATTCTATTATTGTAGGAAGTTTATGTGATTCCATATCACTAGAAATCGGTAATGTCTAATAACCCTTTGGGCTGAAAGGAGGAGGAAAAAAAACTGCCTCGAGACCCGCGGCAGCCAGTGGGAAAATAATTACTTTCATATCAAAACTCAGCAGGAGGCGCAGGGTCCTATAGCCCGCGGCCACTAACCTCATTCCAGCTCGGCCTTTCAAATGAATAAATTTGTTAAAGCAATAAATACAAACAGCCAGACGGACTTGAGCCTCAGCTCCGGCTCACTACACACAGAAAAAGAGGGATTTATCTGCTGTAACACGACAAAACTCCAGCCACCATGATCCAAGGTTCTGCCACACAGCAAGTTACAACCTCCCTTTTTTTTTTGTTACCCCACTACTGCAAATATGGCCCTGCAAAGACAGTGATTCAATTTAAACAATAACTTTATTTATCAAAATGTTTACATATAAATATCATTTTCTCGTTTTTACAATATCTGAGGATTTTTGTTGTGTGTAAGATGTTTATTGTAGCCTAGTTTTTGTTACAAGTTGGTCACCAAAAAAAGAGAGAAAGAACCTGCTTCTAAAGGTGTAGGCCTAAAGCCCGAATATGAGGACAGCCACAGCTTTTGGGGCCATCTGGACTGATCACACGTTATGATTAAAAAAGTAGATGAGAATTAAGTCTCCTGATTCCTGATATGTTTTAGAGTGTCTCAGCAGAGCTTTGGGAATGTTTGAATAGTCTGAGCGGTGTTCCTGGTCCTTTGTTTATGTTTGCTCCTTGCAAGTGTTAGTCCATATCGACATCCTCTCCATCTGTTCCGGGTGTTTCTTGACAGTCTGTGTTTGCTTTGAGACACTCGGAGAGGTCTGGAGATGCTCGCTCCTCTTTTGCACACAGCTCGTCGGCTTGGCAGCCGTCGGTCGCTGCCTCCGTTTGAACTTTCAAACTCCTCACCTCGCTGCTGTCGCTGGACTGCGAGGAGCTCAGCCTGGCCAGAGCTGTCTGAGCCACGCTGTTCAGTGGAGGAGAAACGGGGAATCTTCCGCTGCTGCAGTCACCACCACACTCCTCCACGTCCGCTCCATCCACTCTATTGCTAATGTGATTGTGGTGGTGCTGCGTATTATGCTCCGTATGATCCGAGTTTATAGGCTTAGTGACGCTGCCAACGATGGAGAGGTCAGAGGGCGCGGGGCTCCCCTCACTTGGCACACACCTCTGTCCCAGGCCGAACCTGGTAATGTTGTCCTGACACGGTGTGGCCTTCAGGGCAGTTTGGGGCACGAGAAAGCCCAAGGGCTGATGAGTAATGGGGTAAAGCAAGAAATGACCTTTACCCACCAGTGTCCTCTGATTGGGCAAAGAGGGGAAGTCCAGTTGAGATTTCCGTCGAGGTGTGGCGTCAGAGAGGAGGCTCTCCACGCTGAAAGGGTTACGTTTCTGCAGGGCAGAGGACCTCGGGCCTCCAGGACTGGAGCTGTGCGTGCTGCCTGGAGAGACCTGCTCCGGTTCTCCTGCGGTTCTTTGGTTTTGGTGGTTTTGTAGTGGGCTGAAGTCGTGTCGCGTTTGGTCACAGCTGGATTCAGTTTGGTGTCCTCCTGCGCCCTTTGATGCTGGCAGTTTGATATGAATAGTCTCACCGACGCTGGAAGGCTGCTGCTCGCTGTCGGTGAACTGGGAGACCCCGCTGTCGCTATCTGACCCCCCAGGTGTGTGGAAGCTGTCACCTGCGAGAAGTTTGTTCTGTGACTTCAGCAGCTTCCTCTCCTGTTTCCGTTTCTTCTTCTCGGCCCGCAGATGCTCCCTGCGTGCAATCTCCTCGGGGTCCATGGGCTCGCCGCTGCACGTGGTGGGATGGGAGTTGTGAGCAGGCCTCCCCGGCCCTTTCTTTGTGTTCTCCTTTTTTCTCCATTTAGCACGTCGGTTTTGGAACCAAACCTATGCACACATATATACACACAGTTGAAATACACGCATACACAGGTGGGAAACTGGCACATGAGATGATTTTTGTTTGAGAGTTGTATTCTTTCTACATCAATGTCTTTTTTCTGCAGTTTTGTCTCGTTGGTTGAAGCGATTTAAATTATTTTTCAATTAGTCGATTGCCAAAAATTTAACCGTTAACAATTTTGAAAATCAATTAATCATTTAAGCAATATCAAATATGTATTCATGCTTCTCTAAAATGAAGGTTTGCTGCTTTTCTCTGCCTTATTTCATATTGAGAAAATTATTTTGAGTTTTTGGACTGTTGCACAAAAAAATCTCAAGATATCAAAATGGAGATATTCTACAAACGAATTGATTAATACATACAACTAACAATTTCATTAATTGGTTAATTGATGTGTGGCAGTGCTAGTTGGGATTACAATTATTGTACATTATTATAATGAGCATTCACTCATTTCAGGCTGGGCTTGCAGCATTCATACATCATTAACATATGAACACTTACAATTCAATGCAATCCAACACAACATCCCTGCAATAAATGCTATATTGAGAAGTCAGATAATATTTACTTTTTGACACAGTGTTACTTTAAACTGTGGTTATTTTTAGTTGTATTTTTTGGAGGGGTCATTGTTTTGGATTAAGGCCTTTCAAACACTCTGCCCCCCTAAACACAACTCATATTATTACTCTGGCATAGACTATATCACACAAAATGCCACAAAGTGTGTGTCTAGACAACCTCGGAGAACAGCAGACCTCACACCTGCCTGACAATAAATCAGTGTCACAGTGGTTATCAGATCTTGAGGACAAAAGCAGACAACTGATGCAAATCCAAACAATTGCTGTAAAAATTTAACAAAGCCTTAAAAAAACAAGAGAAATAATTATCCTCTGCTTTTCTCTATCTCTCTGTGTCTGTGTGTTTACTTGCAGCTTTAAAAACACCAAAATAGTACATTAGGTTAATAGGTCACAGCGGTGGACCAGCAGATGCACAGATGTGCCGGTGTTAATTACCAATGAGTCTGTGTAATGGGCAACTCCGCCAATTACATTTAATTGTAGCGTGGTGGTTAAATCAGCCCGTCTCGGTATAGTCTTTCACTCCCATACCCTGCGCTCATATTGGTCTCTAACACTTGCTGGGCTCTTCTCTCTCTCTGCGCCGAGCCAAGAGAGGGAGGCTCCCCCGCCTGAGAGCTCTCACTGCCCGGCCTCTAGGCGCGCTCAGGGCCGCATGTTCGGTGCTGATAACGGCAGGAGTTTAGCATGCAGAAGTAGGATCCCCGAAAACATTGCATAATAAGGACGAGACACCCAACATCATGCGCGACAATGGCGCTCCTTATGAATTGTTAATGTTGGTTATATCTTTCCCCCGCAAACCTGGTGATAAAGGAGCGTTAAGCAGCTTGGGGGAACAATAATCTGAGGTTTAGGAGCGAAATCCCCAAACAACATACAGCAAGCTCTGCTTCTGTCCCGATTTTAGTCGATGCAGCCATGCATGTGAAGTGTATGTTAGAAATACACGATTATATGTTGAATGCATTAGGCTACAGGCTACTGTCACAAATAGACTTATTTAGTAAATACATCCTAAACCTACATCTTTCAATAGCTATATTATTATTGTTATTTAATAAGAATATTAATATAATCAATAATAATAATATAATAATAATTATTATTATTACAGCTTCATCTAATATTGGACTGTGAAAGATGCTATAGTGTCACATTTAACAAAAAACTTTTATGTAATTGCTCTTCCAACATAAGCATTATAAAAAATCAAAATATATTAATTACAATAACATTATAATAATAATAATTATTGTTATTATTAGATTAATTAGTTAAATTGCATTGTTGCTTTTTATTGTTACACTACAAAACAGTATAAAAATAGCTACTTAATACTGTACAATAAATGTCTGTCTTTTTACATATAGCTAATAATAATAATAATAACAATAACAATAATGAGATATGAATGTCTGTATTTATGTCAAATGTAATAATAACGTAACATAAAGAATGGGATAATTGTTTTACCTTTAATAATCTTAAATCTAACATTAGATCTACCTAAAACAGATTAATGGCTGAAAATAAATTGATGAATAAAATAATTGTGAATAAATCGTTTAATAATGTATATTCTTTTAGGAAAAAAAACATGAGGGTGAAATTGCTAGTTTCAACCCCTGGTTTGCTCAGTAAATAGCCTTGTTTTTATTAACCCATAAATCAATAGGTTGTGTCCATGCATAATTCAAAAGGGACCCTTTATTGAAGCTTTGATAATTGACAAATAGCTATCTCAGTATGGGGTAGGCCTTCATAAGCCATCCCAGAACAAACGACCCTCTGACATTTCTTTTATAATAGAAGAATAGAAAGAAAATCTGAAGAGGAGCCTACCTGAAACTCATTTTAAAAAGTCAAAACTCTACATAAACCAATAGATTGATGCTTCTTAAATTGTTTTTTTTTTTTTTTTTTTACTTGTGTCTTCGTGTCTTTACCTGAACTCTGGACTCCACGAGGTCAAGCCTGAGCGCGAGCGCCTCCCGCATGAACACATCCGGATAGTGACTCTCGTTGAAAGCCTTCTCGAGCTCCTCCAGCTGCCACCCGGTGAAATTCGTCCTCGTACGTCTCCGTTTACAACCGGGACTGTCCTTATCCGGGTCCCCAGAATCTGCAGGGGTCGATATGTGTTTGTGAGTGTATGTGTGTGTGTGAGTGTTTATGAATGTGTGTGTGTGAGTGTTTTTGAGTGTGTGAGTGAGTGAGAGAGAGAGAGAAGGAGAGAGAGAGAGTGAGTATCATGCTTACAGTATTCATGGCAGAATTTGCATGTAAATCAAAAGTCACATTTTAGTTGCTAGGATAAATCACCTCACACAAAAGAAATGCGTGCTTATATATATATTTTATATTTGTCAGCCTTTCTTAATTATTGCTAAATTAAAATGTTACCATTAAAACACCAAGAATAAGCAGTGTTTCGACCTTTACCATCCTGTGCAGCTTTTTTTTTACCGAAAAAATTCTAAAAATGAGCCAGCACATAAACTTTTTATTGCTTCTTTAAATTGACAAAGCTCCGAAACTTTTTTTAAAAAACATATTTTTCTCTGGAGACTCTCTCTCCTTCAAAATATGCCCTTAAAACCTTAAAATAAATGTACACATCAGCCTAAAAGTCCACTAAAATGATGTTTTTTAAATATTTATTCCACGCATTGTTTCCACACATCCCTACCGATGTGATAATAAAGCCGTAAGAAAAGAAGAGCCAAGCCCACCTGAGAGTTTGAACTGCTGGTCGGAGGAGAGGAGCGGGTTGGAGCCGACAATCGAGGCCGAGCAGGATCCGTTAAGTAATCCGTCTATAGAGAAGGGGACAGCGGCCGCGGACTGCAGCTGGTGCGCGCTGGCGAGCTCGTAGACGTGCTGGTGATGGTGGTGGTGGTGATGATGGGGACCGAGCGGGTACGGGAAGCCGACCAGCCCGCCCAAGGAGCCTCCGAACTGGGCGTGAGGATGCTCGAGTACCCGACTGTCCATGCTCGCCCGGGCTGCGGCGGGGCCGAAGTGAAGATGCAGAGGGAGGCAGTGTGGCTGAACATGCAGTCAAAAAACAGAAAAGTCAGAGGGGAGAGAGAAAGAGAGAGGAGAGAGAGGAGGAAGAGGAGATGAAGGCGGAGGGGGAGAGTAAAAGGGAACCCAGACGGCCGTCTCCCGCGGCCACGGTGTACTGTCTGTAGTGAGTCGGGTTGAGACCAGGCGACGAGGTATTTCACGTTTACGGTCCAAGCCGAGATGTCAACCCTCCTCTTTCTCTCCGCGAGCCAGCTCATTAGGACTCCTCCATCTGCTCGCGGGACCAATAAGAAACGTTAATCGCCCTGTGACGTCAGAGACGCGGTTAATGGAGTAACGGAGGGCAGAGCTAAAAAAAAAAAAAAAGAGAGAGAGAGAGAGAGAAACAGAGAGAGAGTCTGTGTTTTTTTTCTCTTTTCACCGGATCGATCGCTAATTACACCTGGCGCGGTCCTTTAATTTAGCCCTGTCAAAACAATGAGGACGAGGCTAAACTGGCGCGCGGAAATAGCCATGTGATTGATAGGCGGACTCCATTTATTTCGCGGGAATATAACCTACTTATTTTATTTTTTTCATGATAAGACACGTTTTCTTCTAACTTAAAAAAAACAATGACTCTCTCGCTCTCTCCTTCTTTCTCTCTCTTCCTCTCTCTCTCTGACTCGTGCGTACGTCCGTGCGCGCTCCCGCATCCTGTGTGTGTGTGTAAGTGTTTTCGGAGGCATTCAGGGCCAGATTGATCCAATAACAGCGCCTTTATCATCCCCCCTTTTCCTGAGCTGTCACATCGCATTTTAAACTACAAGCCTCTCTCCATCTCCCGGGCTCCCCACACCACTAAGCACACACACACACACACACACACACACACACACACACACAGAGGGAATGTTTATGTGTGTGTGTGTGTGTGTGTGTGTGTGTGTGTGTGTGTCCTCCCGCCAAAGCCAAATCCGCATCAGCTATTTCGATTTTTCACCTGAACAGCTTACACCGATGTTTAGTTGTAGGCATAACTGACGAGCAAAGTGGCTTTGTAGCAATATGGGGGGGGGGGGTTGGGTTACTCATTCATACATATTAATGTTATAGCACTTTTCAACAAACAAAGATAAACCAAAATGCACAACTTATTAACAATTATAAAACATAAGGTACAATAGAAAATAAAGCCACACATCAAAAATATGAGAAAGTAAACATGACCAAATAATCTCACCTTAAGGTCCATTTAGCTGTTCTGGAGCTTTCTGTCATGTCAAATGATATTCATCAGTATAGATGGAGTTTGCCCAGTTGCCATGGATTAGATGAATGATAGTTGTTTCTTGTTTAAATCGGCTTAAACAAGTTTTAAAGTTCATTCTTGAAACAGTAGTGGCAAAACAATTTCACCTTATATCATATCATAGCACATCATATCACATGACAAGTGGGCAAGCTAAATCTGCTGAGGAAGATCATGTGATATGATCGAAAGCTTCTTATTTTGTCAGCTGCCGTTTCCGGGTTGAAGAACTTAAACTTTTAAACTCAATTATTGAATAATATTTTGCAGAGATGGTCCATCAATTGAGTTTTAGTAGGTATTAAAGGGTTAGGCTGCTCTTTACTTCCACCAATAGAGGGAAATAAAGAGCATCTTGAAAATTAACCCTTAAACAGGCAACATGCACCAGGAGATACATGCATATTTTATTATACTAACTCATAAAATCCAAAATATACAATATACTTATACAATTATCTGTGGAAATGTTTACTTAGGTGCAAATGAGATAACTTGTTACATCAAAGTGAATGAAAAGAATAATTTTCATTTCATGCATGCACTATGTGTGATACACATGTATTAACCATGACAAATACATGTTTTTGACATGTGAAAGCCATTCAACCTACACCTGATTCATTAATACTTATATGTGCAGCTGTTTCCTAATATATGGAGTCAGGTAGCTGGTAGGCAGCGTTGTCTGCTAAACTGAGTGGTATTATTTAGGTAAGTAGCTACTGGTTTAATAGAGGAAGATAAGCTAATGCTGATAGATGTCTGCAAGGTAGATGTCCAGAATTATCTGTAGAGCTGATTAAGAGACTGGATAGATTTTGCAGTGCATATGTTACATCTGATGAAAGCCAATCAGTTTAATAATTTATAAGTACCAAAGGATGCTCATGTTCGGTCTCTTTTTTTAGTGTAACGCTCTGAGATTTGGCTCTTTGTTGTAACTCCGAACAAGGTTCTGCTGTTATCACACTGAAATCATTACTCCGACATATTTAACTGTGACATATTTATTTGTACAACTTCCTGGAGCATAATCCATCCTTTAAAACTTCCCAGACAATCACACAGTCAGTAGTCGTGTCTCTCCAGTCGGCTAACCTAATGTGAAAATCTGTCACCACCCATCATGGCCACCATTAGCTCTGTTCAGTAATGTTAAACTCCACCCATCCCTCTACCTCCAAGCTGTTAATTGTTTTTCATTCTTACAGGATGATGTGTCCATGTGTGTCCATCTTAAAAAAAGAAAATGCTGGACAACACTAACATGTGTTAACGGACATGGAAAATACAACTCATGATGAAAAACAAATCATTTAGTTGTTAAAGATAAAAGGCAGAATATTGTCTTTTTAATGCGTTTTTAATGTAATCTGACACAGCCAGTGCAAACACAAAAAGGAAAGACATATTACAATGTGTGTTTTTTTTTCAATTTATTTCTTTGTTTGATTTATTTATTTTTGAGGCATTTTAAATCTTCCATAAAGAAGAGAGCTGGAGGACAAGCTTCAGTGTTGATGTCTTGTCACGAATCACTACAAGATTATCTGGCTGAAGAGGCTAATATATTCAGTGTATCTAATGCATCATGTTCTCATACAGCCTTTATATTGTATCTTATACAAATGTGTTTGTTAAAATACTACCTAAGGATTGATCCATACATTTACATATGGCCAGGCTTAAAGTGGGGTTATAATTAGGCCACAACAGTTATCGTTAGGCTACTAGAACAATTTAGATACAACTTCTCCACATAAACTATTTGGTGATGGGTCGGGTTCGGGTTTGCATTGGTTAGAAGTAGTTAATGTTTACATGCATCCATCACCTCTATAGTTATTTAACATGACTTAGTTTACTTGATTCAAAATTATGATATGAGCAAAAGCTTACGGAGGTCATGCACTGACTCGTCCAACAAAAATCACACACAAACACACAATCATACAGTCCATCTACATATACAATACTGAACAGGTTACACAGTGACTCTTCAGTGTGGTGGAGCATGTGGTTTACTTGAACACTTTGCTCATTTGCTGTAAAACACTAAACTGTAACACATCCTAGATTAGTGTGGTGGTTGTCTGATATGATAAACCACATAATGAACTGTAGATTGAACTTTTTCAGATCTAAGGTGTTAACTCTCAGCTGGTTCTTTGGGTTGTTTGAGGTTTCTTGATGCGTTGCGGTCTGTGTAGTCTCACTAGAAGAAAAAAAAAACACAAGCAAAATCAAGTTCCTGGGCCTTAAGTCAACCACTATTATTGTTCCCCAATGCACAGTTTAAGAAACCTTGCCACAACCAATCATCCAGTGTAGCTCGGTGGTTCGAACACCAAGCAGAACAAGCACGAAATTGAACTTTGACATGTTTGCATGCATTGACACATAAAATAGACATTTAATTTAGACAATGTACTCCTCTTAATCTCTGAGAGAGGGCACAAAATCACAGCCAGAAGCAAACAGGACTAAAATTAAAAATCTGTAAAGAAGCCTTGGATAATTTGGTGATGTTGGTAAGTGATGAACTGTTGTAATAGGCAAGAGGACTAAAGTTTGTAGGCCCTCAGGATGGGAAAACCCCAAAGATACTAAAGTCAGCTGAGTTATTCTATGGACTCTTTGTAGTAACTATGGTAATCCTTTTCTTTACATGGTAAGATAAACTTGGGACATTCAGGCAAAAAATACAAACCTTTGCTCCTCTTTAAATTAGAGTGAACGCTAATGCTTACGAAAATGCTGCTGGGTGTGCACAGTGGCAGGAAAAAAGAAAACAAATGTTATTTGTAGCGATGCATCTGTTAATTAAAGGGGTAGTGATTGAAAAATCCAATCATTTTTTGTGTTGGAATCCATAGCAATACAATGACAAAAGTGATATTTAATTGGTTTCAGAAAATCAGTTAAAGACATTTGTGTTCCTGGTTAAAAACAATGGACACTAATGACAAAGCTATTTTCAATAAATGACAATATCTAGGAAATGTTTATCAATATGAGATGTCTGTCTGATTATAAAAGAGAGAGAGAGAGAGAGAGAGAGAGAAGGTGACTGCAATTAAAATCTCAATCCTGTTGAGTTAAGGGTCTTGTCTAATGCAGAGGAAATGGTACTAGAATTGCAGTTTGCATTGGAAAATGAAAGGTTTTGAAATTTACAATCATGGCACAGGCCAGGAGCAACTGGGTGTCCAGGTGGACATCTTTGGGGAAGCGAGGGAGGGAGAGAGTGGGGGAGAGAGAGAGAGGGGGAGAGAGAGAGAGAATGAGAGAGTGAGAGAGAAAGATTATACATATAAATTGTAAACGGTGTCGCAGGGGCCAAATCTTGCCCGAGGCAGTGACTGCTTCATTTTGTGTTAAATTTCTTGACAGAGAGCCACCCGCGTGCTGGTGAATACTGAATGGTAATCAGAGCTGGTTGAATAAGTGCCTCCCCCTCCCTCTTCCATTACTGTGAATTAATTCGACTTTATTTATCCAATTTCTGGAGCTGACAGAATGTTAATTTGAGTTGAGATTTCTCTCTGCTGTTCTGCCTGTGACCCGTAGCCCTGGGATTGGCGTGTTGTAATAACCTGAATCTTTCACCAGAAGCTCCGATAATTGTTACCTTATTAGCATGTAAATTGTTTAATTAATATTATTATGAAGAACCATATAATCCCTCCGTTACTTGACCCCGAGTCCACACACGAGCAGGCTTTCTGCATTTCAATGTCTAGCTTTTAAATGGACTCTTTAATGTTGGCTGGTCGTCGGGCTTTTATAAACCCCCTTTCCCCCAATCTTAGTGCAACTTTGAACGGCTTGAGAGGTGCTTTTGATGTCATCTCTCTCTTTTGCTCTCTCTATTTCCTTTTTATTTCTTCGCTGCTCTTTCTGATGTGTATTTATTTTCCTGCTGCCATTTTTGAACATCAAAATCCTTCTTGTCATTTTCTTATAAAAGCTTTTTTCTTTTTCTTTTTTTTAAAGCCCCCCCCCCCCTTCACTTTCCCAGTGGCTGTGCGAGCCAAACACATGCAGCGCTCGATGAAAAGCAGCCCTTGACATGAGGTCCTAAGAGACCGCAGCATTTAAATTCGCTTTTCTTCCTTCCTCCTCCTTTTTAAGCAGGGCACGAGTGACATTGTCAGATGCTAGCTTTAATTAACTTGATAATAAGATGGGCGACTCGCATACAGGCCAGGGTTCGGCTTGCCTAGCCTCCAGCCCTCCTCCCTTCTCTCCCTTATATCTGTGCAGGCACCACAACTAAGCCCAGCCTTAAGCGGAAAAAAGACACAAAACAAAACAAAACATTGGTTTCCACTGATGTGACTTCTTCTAAGCTGCTGTCATCTAAAGCTTGTGGAAGCCTCATCCTCAATAAAAACAATTAAAAATGATTTTGTAATTTGGCCGAAATGTCATAAACTCTAAATAAAGAACACTCCACTTGCCTAAGCTGATGTCTGAGTGAAATCAAATATCTTCTGGGCATTCATGCAACTGCACAAAACACAATAACAAGCAATAACATCCAGCTGACACCTCTTCAGAATCCCTCAAATTGTGTATTTCTCTCCTATTGCAAAAGATATCTACAGTAAAATCTGGTCTAAATATAATGCTGCCACATTCACAGAGCTTTAGGCAGAGACCTGAATATATAAACGTAACAATGTGAAAGCCCAATATGTTTCTATTGTCTGCATATTTGGGTTTTGTGTGTCAGTTTGCTCTAATAGTCATGATATGTTCACAATACAGAGTAATTAAACAAATCTCTGTCCATGTAGTTTTACCCTACATGTGATAAAATATGCAATATATCTTTAATTAAAACAACGTAAAGTGGTGCTGTACTGAAAAACAGCTTTTTAGCTTCAACCATCAACTTCATTGGATGGTTAGTCAAAGACATTAAAACATCTTTACTGGATTTGTTTCATTGCACGACACAGACCTTTAATAAGTACTGATGATGTGTGATTGTGGTTTGTTTTCACATTCATCTGCTGACAGTGGAAAGTTTCTCTAAACTCACTTTAAATCTGAGTTTTAGGGGTTTGCATATGAGCTGGATCACAACTAGTTTGGAAGACCAATCGTGGTCCTGTATGCTACCAGTAAGTGGGTAGGAGTCATCTTCCAACCAGCAGTCTAAACTTTTGAAACTAAACATATTTGCATATTAATAGATCCTGGATGTTTTTAATGGAAGAGGAAGGGATTAATGTACAATTTTAAGGATTTTTACCTATTTTTTGTGAGGAAAATCCTATTAGCCCTTAAACAAGCAGGAGTGGAAAATGAGATGTGAAAATTATTCTTTTTATTTACTTTGATGTTACTAGTTACTATCTCATTTGCACCCAAGTAAACATTTCCACAAATAATTTAAAATATATATTGTATATTTTGGATTTTATGAGCTGTATCTCCACCAGGATATATTGCCTCTATTAAGGTATAATACATGTATAAATATATGTATACCTCCTGGTGCATGTTGCCTGTTTAAGGGGTAAATATACATTATCTTAAGCAGAGTATTTATATGTGTATTAAAACATGATTAAGTATGCTAATCAACAAACAGTTTGGCTACTGTATAAACTGGATCTTTCATTTAGCCACTTGATAATTAACCAATCATACAGCGCTCAGAATGGGAACTTCCTGCATTATACAGCCACTACACTGATTTTGGATATAAGGAAAGTCAGAATTTTCATAGATGTTTTGTACAAATTTCAACTCCTAACAGGATTCGTTGTGAACCACCAGAGGTCACCATCTTGAAATAAAGTGAGAGGCAGCTCAGAGATGATCAGATCTTTCCTGTGAAGGAGCTTCAGATTATCTTTTTGTGCCAGTCAGCAACTATTTAATATGGAGGGCCATGCAGGTGCAGTTTGTTGGGTAAGTTAGTTTTTTTTTTTAATATGATACTGACTCAAATTTTCTTTCACTTTCTCAGATATATTCTAGCATCCTTCTGATTGTGACCCTATTAGTATTTAGAGACCACTGCAGCACCATATTCTTAAGTTCCCAAAGTAAATCCAGGACACACTGTTGCTCTTCAGCCAGTTTCTGACCAAGATTTGGGAAAAAAAAGCATTAAAAATAAGACCTGATTAAATGTTATTTAAGGTCAATAAGTTAAATGATGTAAAAGCTCATTTCCAGGTGTTTTTAAAAAACATTTTTTATCAGCGTCTACTCAGAAAGGAAAAAAAAGTTCCACCTGGACAGAAACAAGGTTAAGAGTGAACACTTAACCTGACATTACCTGTGGGGATACATGCTTCCAGCAATTACATGTATATCCTTCAATTACAAATTACCAGGAGGACTTGGAGACATCATGCCTGAACATTTCATACATGTCCCCTGGAGCTCAGCAAATCTTACAAAACTATTTTTTTGGGTTTTTTTTTTTTTAAATCAAAATGAGCTCTTAGAGAACATAAAACCCATGTAGGTTACTGCACAGAATAAGAATCTCCTTTGAGTCACAAAGCCCTCAATATGCCTCTTGAGAGGGGGAATCAAGTCATATTTATTTTTTAATTAGCAAACTAAGGTGAAGCAGTGGAGAGTTAATTACTCAATTACTGAGCGCAAGTTAATTTTTAACTATCTGAAATGAAGTCACTCATTATTTAGTCGATTGGTTGATAATTAAGAGTCTAATCTAAATTAATTGTTGGGAGGCGGTTTTTGATCCTGTGCGCTTTGTGCAGCCCGAAAACCAGGAAACTAGATGTGATTCCAATTAAAAGTGAAGGGATTTAATGTATTGATGTTTTGTTTTTTTCTCCACAAATCTTTTTACTGACACATAATGGAAGCTTTGATAATTTAGAGAAGGAAAGAGCCCATTTCCAGGCGAGTGCGTTGCAGCTCCTTCTCTCCACGCAATTAGAAACTTTCCCTCCATCTAATTATGAGCGTAATTGCGCCTGTGACCAAATATTGCGCGGATATGCAAATACTGACTGATTTAAAGTTATTTTTTCTTTAATTCACCTCTTGTTTGATAGATTAAACATGTTGCAGTTTAGCCTCACTTCACGTCCAGACAGGCTCAATGTGCATTTAGAAGCGAGTTTAACAAAAGACAAACTTCCACTTGGAGCAACCATTTCATTTCAATTAAAAGTGACTTATCACCTTTTCCTAAAACGTGCCTAATATGCCAAAAATGTTCAATGCATGAAAGAGTCCAAAATGCCATTTTAATTGTTATCAGCTAGTCAGATCTCCCTCTCTCTCTCCCTCTCGCTTTCTCTTTCTTCTGCCCACCCCCCCTTTTCCTTGGCTGTCTTGGCACAAGCCGCACGGAAATAGACCTAATTAACCCCCTTACCCCGCAGGGAAATCCGCTATGCAAATTAAACATTTTCAAAATATAGTAATGATATAATTTGAGTAATGGTAACGCCAATATACATGCAGTGGTTGGAACTATTTGCATATACATTTCAGTGGCCCAATCAATACTGCTCACCTCATCTCTTGATCATCTGGAGAGCGTGTGTGCGTGCGTGTGTGTGCGTGCGCGCGTGTGTGTGTGTGCGCGTGCGTGCGTGCGTGTGTGTGTGTGTATAAGTAGGGGGTGTTAAAACAAATGTTCAGATCTGATGGGCACACAGGAAAATGGATCAGCCCATTCGGCCAATAGCTGGCTACTGGAGCCCAACAAAACCATCTGCCGGGAGTGAGAGAGTGGAGGGAGGGATGGAGGGAGGGAAGGAGGAGAAAGCCCCCCCCCCTTCCTCCCTCCTCCTCAAAGCTTAAACCCGCTCTGTAAACGAGTAAAGATGTTTTAATTAGGAACCAAGTTCACGCGCATCTCATTTAAATCACTTTAATGAACAGATCAGTCAGAGTGGCCTGTGTGCACTGAAATGAAAGGACTGATGCTGTTAGAGACAAACATGTTTTCTTCGTTGCTTTTGGTTCATGTTTTTATTTTCTCACCTCATCCAGGTCCTTGTGTTTCCTAACCTCTTAGATATTCTATTTACAGCACAAGTAGCTGCCATTTCAGCTTACTGAAAGACTCTTATTGGTCTTATATGTGTTTATTTCCCCACAAAAAAGTTCAATAATCTCATTGAATTTTTTAAAACCATTTCCTCCTTCTCTCTCATTGAAAAGTACAGATTCTATGAATATAATATTATTTCATATTTTTCATTTCAAAAGCTTGACTGCTGCACCACTGGCGATTTTAAACTCTTTTTTCCCTTAAACATTATTCTATACAATTTGAATTATTGTGTGAGCCCGTCTGTTAGAGATGAAACAAAAACTTACAGGTTCAAAAGGTTTTATTATAACAGGTGTAATGTACTTTGGATAGTTATGTCATTAATATATAATCTTTCCCTCAGGGTTCATTAATCTCAGGGTCCTCTCTGTAGGAATCTGTGATTGTTTATTCTGAACCATTATTATTATTATACACTATAGTAGACCCTCAACTATGTATTAATATTTCTTGTTGTAATTTATGTTATCTAGTGAAATGAGTAATGTAGCAGGGGGGTTTGAACACTTGCAGGTCATTGTATGTCATATTCTCATTAGGAGCTGAGCCCCTCTAAAGGTCTAATCCTAGAATCGCCCCTGTGCTGCACAGAAGATGTCTCCTTCCTCACTGATGAGTCTATTCTCAGTGGACAGTGAAGTGTACTAGAGGTTTCAAGTTTCTATGTAAGTTGCATACCGGACCTCGATTGGCTCCGATTGTTGTCACAAATCATCCTCGCCGATACTGAACTCTGATTTAAGTTGAGCACACAGAGACTTTTTCCCCCCTTCAGCAGATGAATGTGAAAACAGCCTTCCAGTGTCAAACTCTGCTCATACATCACTCTGCACAAACATCCAACTGAAGGAACAAGAAGCAAAACACATTTTTGAGTGGAGGGGGACTTTAATGGATTTAATAAGATACTCCTGTTCACCCTGAAGAAACCACAAAAGCCTGCAAAAAAATACAAATACAATACTGCTGTGGGTTCTGTGATATTAACATTTGGATCACTCCTGAATATTAGACACAAATATCCAACAGTGTTAGGGATCATGAGAAAACAATAGGTACAGTATGTGCATTCTACACTTTATCCCATGTATAGTTGTTTCCCAAAATATTAGCTAATCTGTTGATTAATGCATGTGTGATTTATCCTGAATAGAGAGAGGAGTTGGGTGAAACATCCTGAATGAGATGTTTGCCAAGATAGGCTTCATGTGCTTTACTACAAAGCTTTTAACACAAGATAGTAAGTCTTACCACCATTGACTGCAGTGTCATCACACTTATTCCAACATTTTCTGAGCTGTGCCTGTTACAATCATCAGTTGCTCATCCTGTAATCAAATGTTTAACAGAAATAATTTACATTCAAGTATAAATTCCATTCGAACACCAACAGTACTCAGCTCATGGAGAGTTTTCAGTGTGTACGTTTGTGCTATGGAAAGTTTTAGTAGATTTTAGTAGGTCTAGCGAAGTATTGTGCTCATCCATATGAAAGTTGAATGGGATTTAATAGAAACAGCACTTTGATACATTTAATTATTGTGAACCAAACACAATTTTCATGCTTTTTCTGCCCATGTTATCACCTCTCTGCTCAGTCTGACTAAGTTAGTATCATACATGCCTTTTTTTTTGGTGAGTTTTGCATAAAATCCGTACAAGTAAACATGTGCTGTAATGCACACCCAAAAAACCCGCCAGAGAATTGTTTCGATTTCACAACTTTTAACTTTAATGTCTCCGTGCACAACCGACATTAACACCTGATTAGACAAAGTGAACCTATGACCTCTAAGACTCTTTAAACTGTATAGGTATTAGATGCTCAGGTGACTCTTAAAGCTTCCCTATGAGGAACTGTGATATTGGGATTAATGTATTTCTCATCTAATATAACATGGAGCCTGATTCATGCAGGTTTTCACATGTTCTTGCAGGAATTAGTCGATATTCTCAGAAATGTCGTTAGTGTTTTATATTTTCCTCTACATCATGATTAACTACTTGTGATAAATGCTTGACAGATCGCATACAAGCAGGTGTGCGACGCAGTTAGTTCTATCATCAACATTTACAGAGACTAAAATTACATAATCAAATTGAAAGGCACAGTACTTGGGGCAGCTATAACTGATTGGAGGAAAGATTAACAAAAATGATTGTGGCATAAAAGCACTTTTCCTTTACTCTAAAATTAAAGTACTTTATTACTTGAACATCCACTTTAAGTAATATTTTTCTTGCAGCCCCCCCCCCCACTTTTCACGACAGTATGGCACAAATCCAAAAGGACGGATTAGTTTAAGCAATTAATGCTCAAAGATATCACTCAATGAGAGCAAATAATATCACATAAACTGCCAGTCCACCAAGCACAGCCTGATGACACCCTCTGGAATATCCCATCCTAACATATGCCTAATTGTTTACCGCTGCTTGTTTACATAAATACAAAATGCTGCAGGGGGGGGAAAGGGGGGAGGAGGCTTTAGAGTCAGTATACTATAAGACAGAGCTGGAGAATTAATAACAATTTGTGGCAGATAATTACTTATCAATTAAAGCTGTTATCCTGCCTAATTAGGCAACGTTCATTAAATTCAGCCAATTTAAACCTTAATCAAAGTTAGCAGGGCCTGAAAGCAGAGCGAGGCTCAGTGGAGGGGCGCCCCCCAGTGGACGAGACTGGTAGGAGTCCCTCAGGAGGATGTACTGTATCTGTGTGTGTGTGTGTGTGTGTGTGTGTGTGTGTGTGTGTGTGTGTGTGTGTGTGTGTGTGTGTGTGTGTGTGTGTGTGTGTGTGTGTGTGTGTGTGTGTGTGTGTGTGTGTGTGTGTGAGAAAGAGAGACATTATTTATATATTTTAATTTTTTAATATAAACTGGCAACATAAAAAGAAAATATACAAACAATAAAAATATAAGATAATATAGACTACACGCATGCATAAACCACCAAGAAAAAATAATAACAGATGACAATGTTTCCATTGTTAGGCATTTATTAATTAATAGTTTTTTAATTGTTTGTATCTGTATGGTTGTTTGTATGATGAATTGCTATAAGAAAAGTGTTATAATGGATGTCCTTTTGACTTTTATAAAATCTTGATATTGATTATTATTATGATCAGTGATCAGTTTCACTACAAAGTAAAAACACTGTTATAAGTAAATATCCTACAAGTATTATTATTATTTTTAAAGTACGAAAAGTAAAGCACTACATATGAAGATTAGCATCCATCCGAGTCACTACTCTTGAAATATTCAAGTAAAGCACAAAGATGGCTACTGGGGCAAAAAATACTAAAGAGTTGCTGTGTCCCGCTGTGTGTGCATCTTGAAATATTAAGTGACCCAAGGTTTGCCGTTTGGTAATTAAACAAAATATAAATTAATTTAGGACTATGCACCATGTAAGCACATTATCAGCTGAAATACTGAGGTTGTGTTTTGATACAGAGCCTAAGGGTGATGTGAAGGCCTTCGTCACGTCAGCTTACAGTTCATAAAAGTATCCAAAAACAGTTGTGAAAGTGAAGCTGGTTATTTTAGGGGCCCCCGGGGGTCAGTTAGAAGTTAGTAATCCTTCCTCGAGTAAAAGTACGTCAAATTGTACTTGAATAAATGAATTTTCCACCAATAATGATGATTATAACGATAATGATTATTAGTAGTAGTTTTTGTTGCTGAAGAATAAGTGGTTAAAGAAATACTGAGATATTTTACCAAAGTGAAAGCAGTAATAGTTAAAAAAAACCCCACTAAATTTAATGAACTAAATGCATCCAAAGCTCTCATTATATGCAGATTGGTCTCCTTCTGAGTATTATATGATTACATGTGTTATTATTATTTTGATTGTAGCGGCTTTCCTGTTTGTGCAGCAAGGTGGAACTGTTTGTTTTAAAGATATGATTTTATTATTATTATGTATTACTGTCATATACTGTGAGCTGCCACTATGTTTTGATCTTTATTTATATCCAAAGTAACTACAAGAGCTGTCAGATAAATGTATAATAATAGAAAATACAATATTTCCCTCAGAAAAGTAGCGAAGCAGGAGTATAATCTATCGGAAAATGGGATTAGCCTACTTAAGTCAAGTACCTCAGAATTGCACTACTACAACTGATGATGATGAGGATGATGAAGATGAAGATGAAGATGAAGATGACGATGACTGCTGTGGTTGTTGTTATTGTTGTATGAAAGCCAACATAAATCCTACACCCAGGCACACAATGAGTCCAGGTTGAACACACTCCTTCACCCTCTGCTCTGATTTTAACTCCTTCACTTCCGAGAGCTGTTGTGGCCAATTGACAACAAAGCGCGCGCTTCTGGGGTGGGGGGTGGGGGGCGGCACGAGGAGCGAGTTAATTAATATTGGCTCTTGTTTGGTCTAGTTAATGAATGAGTGAATTATGCACCTCTGGGACGCCGCCTCCCCAATCGGTTTAAATTATACCCCCCCTCCCTCCCTCCATCCTTTACACCTCCCGTCCAACATTGTCCTCCAATTTCCCAACTCTGATCCTGCACCGATGGGGTCCCTGTCACCAACCAGACCACCACACACACACACACTAGAAGGACCGAGGCTACCCCCGCCGCCTCCATCTGTCTGTCTTTGTCCTGCTCGGGTGTGTTTTAGTTCATTGTCTCCTGCACATTTATCGTCGCCTTCAAAAAAAAAAAAAAGAAAGAAAAAAAAACATTGAACGCTTCTGTTCGACCTCGCACCGTCAGCTCAGGGTGGCAAATAACTTCCATCCCATTAACTCGCTTGAGAAGGGAGGCTAGTCAAACAAAACGCAATCTGATCCCTCTCTCTCTCTCTCTCTTTCTCTCTCTCTTTCTCCCTCTTACACACACACACACACACACACACACACACACACACACACACACACACACACACACACACTCCTGTTGGTCAGAGGGGAAAAGGAGAGAGAGAGAAAAAAAGATCCATATTATTTGCATTAAAAGCCTCGCACCGTGAAATTCATTTATAATTACAAAGCGGGGTGCTGTGTGTGTTATGCAGATCAGGGACATGTGTGGAGTGAATTGGTTATTTTGTGATATGCTAACACGGAATGTATGGTGACAGATTGCAATTATCCCGTTATTGTAATTGTCAAAGTCAATTCACTGCAGGCTGAGTGCAGCAGGCTGTACGGAGGAGACCAGCTTTTTTTTTTTTTTTTTTTAACACAGCACTTCTAGTCTTGTCTTTTTGACCCTTAAAAAAACCCAACAGAAACACACAAAACAGGTTAGTTAGATAGAATTTTTCCTGAAATTAAAGATTGGTCTTGATTTGATTAGTTTATCAATCATGTATTAAGATGAAGGTTTATCTGAACTGTTCACATGTTGACCAATTAGGCCTATAGCTCCGGGTGAAAGCAGGTAAACATGTTTCATATATTTTGCTATTCCAATAAAATCAGCTATTAATAAGCCCTGCAGTGATTTCTTAAAGACACTGCCCTGACATGTTTTAATAAAATACATACATAAATCCTCTGCTTGGAATAATAATTCCACCCAAAAAAAGTTCAATTACCTTGTTAAAAATCCTTAAAATGACATGTACTCCCTCTAACCCCATTAAAATATAACAGAATTTATGAATATGCAAATACATTTAATCTCAAACTGTCCATTCCCAGTGTGTGTTTGCACATCATACTAACATCAGCTGCATACGAGACCACGATTGGCTCCAAACTAGTTGTGATGTCACTAATCCTGCCTGTAGGTAAACACGTGTTAAACTCAGATTTAAGGTGAGCACAGTGAAACTTTCCTTATTTATCAGATGAATGTGAAAACAAACTCTGCACGTACATCATTATGTGCAGTGAAGCGTTAACATTGAAATGAAAGAAAAAGAAGACTAACCCATTTTTGAGTGGATGGGGACTTTAACAATAACTGTCCGAAGAACTGCGGATTGTGAGTTAAAAGCCCCCCCTAAATCATCTCAGCCTTTTTACTCATCTGCTCTAAATTTTTCATCCACATTTCATGGGTCTCCAGCGCCCCCGTGTGGTGAACATGGGTCACTGCAGGCTGCTGCTGCGATTACTGTACTGTCATTTTCATTCCTCAGCAGCTCATTTCACTAAATATTCAACTGGAGAGCAGAGGAGGAAAAAGGGGGGATAGATAATTGACATTAGATGCTGTTGATCCTCAGTGGTTCATGCATGAGAATCATAATAACAATAATAATAAAACTTTATTTATATAGCAAATATTCACAAAAAGATGCAATGTGCTTCACAAAACATGAAAAAACCCATAAAGGACAGATGGAAGAAAGAAGTTAATTAAAAAAACAAAATAATCTGTTTAAAAAGAGTCTAATCAAAAATAGATTTGAATTAATAAAAAAAATAGTTTATTAATACATTTTAAAAAAGGATAGTTTGTGACTTTGGAGAAGCAGGTTGGAAATTTAGCGGTTCAATTCCCAACTTCTCTGAACCCCAAATAGCTGGAGTGGGTGAATGTGGCTTTTGGTTGCTGGTACTGTGAGTGGTCATTGAGTGGAATCCATTTTTTCGACACCACATAAATGCCACACCAAGTTTGGGATTTGAGAGAACAGCAGAAAAAAGTTTATCCTATATTTACTGTTTTCTTTTACTGTGCAGGACTAAGCTACACATATTTTGGTCATTGTCTCTATTTTTGTCATGAATCATAAAAGTAGGAAGCAGCTTTTTGTTGGTATAACTAATAACACGGCTTTTAAAGTAGTAAAAGTATACAGTTGCAGTTGTAATTTAAAGTATGGTTCAATGATGTCAAAGAAGGTAGGTGATTGGCTGAGGTGACGCAGCTGAGCACGTGCAGAAGGGCGCGTACACACCTGCACTTATTTCCACTTAATTAAAAAAAAAACTTCTTTTCGTCTTGTTGAAACCAAACCTGTGAGTCGTCTCGTGTTAGCGGCTGTAATGGCTGAATCTCGCAGAGTTCAGTTGACCACTTTGACCTGTGATGAACCTTCATCCTCTGAAGGCTCCGCACAAAAGTCTCCACCATGCGACCTGCAGGAAAAAGGTTCAGACGGACCCGCAGACACCGGCACAGTCCGGCTCGTCCTCTCCTTGTTTGAGCCTGATGATCGGAGCTTTCCGGAGTTCAGCTACAGTCAGCTAGTTGAGAACAAGGTGGGACTTTAGTCTGATACTTAAATATGGTCTGAAGCTTCAAGCTATGTTCCTGTAGCAACAGAGTTCACAGCCAAATATTCACGTTGTTACTCGTAACTTAATGGTATAAAAATAATATGTTAAATCAATCCAATCAAGCACTATTACACTACTTGAGTTTTAGAAAGCTTAGTGATTCAAATAAAATATAAATATTCTCCTAATGAAGTTGCAGCCCCTGTAATGTTGCTGTTTGGGTATGTTTACTTTTTTAACTTACCCTTTTAAAACACCACAAACTCTTTAAAATACATACATTATTATTATTATTACAACAGTGATGGTTTATGTTAGTTTTTCACTACTTACAAAACTATCCAAACCTGAAGTGCCAACAGATGTTAGTCAGGCAAATATGAATAGAAGACCAATTATTGTGGGAGCAAACATGAGTAAAAAAAAAAAAGAGTGGGGGTTAAAGTGCAATTTTTTCTCACACATATCTATAAGGAAGATTGGCATAAAATGCAATTAATAGAATTTCCTGATTGTGACAATACATTGAATTTGTCAGTGAACATATCACAAGGCCAAAATAATGGGATGATGTGGGAATCACTGATGGATGTACAGTTTCTTTGTCAGTCTATTGATAACTGATCCCTGACATTCATAAGCATCACATTTAAAAAGTAGTACCAAGATAACTGTTATGTTTTGTGTATTATTATTATTATTATTATTATTATTATTATTATATGTATAATCAATATGTAACTTTTGAATTTCGTAGATCGGCCAAGTGGTAAAAGATAAGGTCCCACTGAGCAGATTTGAAAAGGAAGAAAAGAAAGAGAATGATGAGATGGTTGCTCTTGCAAGGAGGCTGGAGAATAAATATGTAAGTAGCTCTCTGTAAACCTGAATAACTAGAAAAAATATCACACATTTTGCCAGGGACACAGGAAGACCATACACCATATTTTTTAGCTATTGTGAAATTCTTCCATTACCTCAATGTCATATACAATAAATTGTTTAAATCTTCATTGCAGAGTGAAAAACCTAAGAAAAAGAAGGACCGCATTCAGGACTTGATTGATATCGGATACGGTTATGATGATGAGGATTCTTTCATCGACAACTCAGAGGCTGTAAGTCCAGCGTCAAGTTACACATTTTGATTTTCCTTGTACAATATTTAGGACAAGCTTTTATGATTTCATATTTAAGTTTGCAGTGTTACTTCCCCATTGAACTGTCGTCAGATTGTTTATGAATGCCCACAATCAGCCGTCCATTCTGTTTTTGTTGCTAAAGTTGTTCCTACGGGTTGTTTTCAGTAGTCCAATCGCATATTTCAAATCAGATTCAGTCTCAAAAATGTCTGGATATATTTGAGAAGTCCATATTTTGAGTAAAGAGTGTGGAAAAAGAAGTGAAATGCTTCTATGATAGTGTGTTTACATGACCTGTGGAAGTTGGCCAAGAAGCAGCTTACAGGAGCTAACCAACCATTGGGGGGGGGGGCCTTAAAGAGACAGGAGCTAAAACTCGCTTTATTACACAGTAGCTGAACTGAGGAGGTCTGAAGAATGAAGGATTAATTAATGTGAAGATATTCTAGTAGAGCATCAGAATAAAAATGTAGACCTGGAAATGTGCATGATGTGTCCTCTTTAAACAACAGTCTGGATTTTTTTAACATCAGAGTATTTATCTTTCTGAAAAACAGACGGTTACCATTCATTCAATCTTTATTTGTTTAGCGCCAAATCACAACAAAGTTATCTCAAGGCACTTTACACATAGAGCAGGTTCTAAACCGTACTCTTCAGGTTTTACTTTTAAAGAGACCCAACATTCCCATATGAGCAAGCACTTATCGACAATGGCAAGAAAAAAACTCACAGGAAGAAACCTCAGGCAGAACCAGGCTCAAAGTGGGCGGCCATCTGCCTTGACCGGTTGGGCCATTGTGACCGTATTGTAATGCTAAGACACAAGAAGCACAGACTGGATCTGTAACCTGCCTAGAACTCTTCTCTGGCTAATTTTCATCTTCTAAATAATAAAATATGTTGGAATCAAATTATAATTATCATCACCTTTGTTTTTTCTCTGCAGTATGACGAGTTCGTGCCAGCCTCCATCACCACCAAGTTTGGTGGATTCTACGTGAATTCGGGGGTGCTGCAGTTCCGCCAGGCTTCAGACACTGAGACTGAGGACCGCACAACAGTAGAGGAAACACTAGAAGCTTCAAAAGTAAGTGCTATGCATCATATGAAGCATCCCAAAATATCCTCAGATGAAGTGCTGCGATATTAGTTTAGTATCACATTTTTCTTTGCTGTATCATAACTGAACTTTGGACATTTGAGTGTTTAAACTGTTTTTGCACCTTGCATCCTATTCCTAAAAAAAAACAACCTGAAGTGTGATTTGACTCCTGAAGCATAACAGCCTTAAACATTGATTTTCTAGAAACGTAAACTCAATGTAGGACAGGATAAGCCAAAGAAGAAACCGTGCAGAGAAGATGGAGAGATTGAAAGCAGTGTGGACGCTAACTCAAGGTGAGACTGACCAAAGAAGTTTTACCTCTTGTTTAGAGACAGTTTGACATTTTTTAGATTTAAAAATAATTATTTTTTTTTATCTTGCAGCTCTTTGTCTGAAACTGTAGTGAGTGATGAGAAGAAGAAGAAAAAGAAGAAAAAGGTTGCAGGTACACTGAGTGTCACCAGAATGCTGAAAAAGTTTCAAAAAGAAAAAGAGCGGGAGCGACAGAAGATGGAGAAAGCAAATCAGAAGGCGGCTGCAATCATGGGTGCACGCAGAATCCCTCTGTACCCGGCCGACGCAGCCGGCGGTGGGGGCTCAGGATTGACGGACCCTCTCCTGAGCTTAATTGGATTTACCAATGACCATGCGCTCATCCAAGCAGCCAGCACCGAGGATTTTGACATTGATTTGGATTCTTTATTAGACGTCACTGAAGACACTTCATCGCTGAAAACGCTTCCTCAGCCAGCCAGAGAGACGCAGCTTCACCAGCCAAAAATAGATTATCTGCCTCAGGCCAGTGCTTCCTCTGAAGTTCAACTTCCAAATAGAAAGACTAATTCCCAGCTGAAACCTCCTCCAGAGCAAATCCAGCTCATGTCAGAAGCCAGTCCTGCTTCGCCTCTTCAGTATGCCCCCCTGCCAGACGGACTCCCCCCACAACTGGAAGACCGCATTAGAAAACTCACGCTGGTAAGATCAATTATGTTATTTGCTGGAGTGGAGATGTGTCTGCGTCCACGTGTTGACAATTTTGAATTAAATGGACTAGTGCAGGATGGATGCACAGAGGAAATACACTTTTTTTTCAGGCTGCCAAAACCTCAGAGGGAGAATCCAAACTCAAGTTCTTCACTCCAGAAATCAACTCAATCCTGCTAGAGTGAGTTATCCAAAAACAGAGGCATAGCAAATACACCTGCAGTTGGGCAGCTATTGTCCTAAACCAGCAGCAAACTGTAAGCCTTTTTACTTTTCACTTATAAAAAAACAAGCACGGCTGAGAAATGCCACACGTTGTTTAAACACCTCGTTTTTTAAATGCATAATACAAAAGATATAAGAGCCAGGCAAGCAGTTTCCCCCGCTTCCACTTTTTATGCTAAGCTAAGCTAACTGTGTCCTGGTTCTAGTTTCATATCTACCAAACAGTCACAAGAGCAGAATCGATCTTATTATCTTGTTCAGTGCATTTATTCTTTTGTAGGGCTTGACTCAAGTTATTGACTCTGTCTTGATTCAGTATTGAGTGTCAGTGTCGGGAGCAGGGCGGTCAGTTGCGCTCCAAGGTGTACACGCACCTGTCGTCTTTCCTGCCCTGCAGCAGAGAGACGCTCCTCAAACGTGTAAAGAAACTTTTACTCACACATTCGGTGGTGAGTATTTTCAGTATTGAGGTTTATTGATGTATGATGTAATGTATTTTATAGTAAGAGAAAATGCGCTTGTGCAACAGCATTTGTAAATGAGAAATGATCATGATGATTATTATTATTATTATTATTATTATTATTATTATTAATACTATTATTTTAACTGACACCCAGGAGGATCCCCCTAATGTGGAGGTTCCCCCTTATGTGGAGGATCCCCCTAATGTGGAGGATCCCATGCAGAGACTTCAGGAAGCCATTGGCAGATCTATGCCCGAGCAGATTGCATGTTTCAACAAAAACTGTCAAGCATATGAACAAGGCAAGACTTCAAAGTAAGTTTGCGTATGTGTTGGTTTGTGTCTGTGTGGTCCAGGTATTCCTCATGTTGTGGCGACTTGACTCCCTTATGGCCACAAAAAGCAAGCCACCTTAACATAAGGAATGAGTTTAGGTTTATGTTAAGGTTTAGGGATCTCAGTCTACGAATGCAGGTCAGTGTAATGTCGTCTAAAGTGATGGAAAGACAATCGTTTGTAAGAAAATGTATCTCTTCTCTTTAGTCAAAAGATTTGATTTCATCTGATACAAGTCATTTATTTTAACAATTCTTACTCAAAAACTACAAACTGCAGTTTTCTGTAAGCTTGTTTTTGGTTAAAAACGATGGAAAAATACTGAGTGAACACATAATGACGAAGCGATCAGAAACAACTCAAAATGAGATGTACTAAGAAATCTGCTGCAATGAAGGCAGTGACAATATGAAAACTGCATTATAGGAAGCTTTATTGATGTTTTAGGTAAGAAAGTGATAACTTTTTTATAATTTCTAACTACCTTGATGATCACATCAGATATATTCAGATTATTTTTGCATCCCACAAATTCATTGGACGGGGAATGTGGCTGTTTTCTGCATCCAGCTCCTCTTTATTGAAAGTATTACTTATTTGTCTGGTATGCTCAAAGATTTTTGGACAGTTAAGGGCTGAAGATGTTTGAGGATTATATATCATCGAATAAAGAGATAAAATTTGGCCTGACTGGAAACACTTTCTTTCTCTTTTCCATCTTTAACTCGCGTACTTGTGTTCGTGTCAGGACAACAGAGGAGGGGAAATGTGGCACACAGAGTATGAGTGCTGGCCCAGAGGACAATGTGGAGGAGAAAGGTGGAAAGAGAGGAGGTCCTAAGAAGCTGTTCAAATGGAACGAGGAGATCAGGTCATACATCATTCATACATCTTTGAGAAAGACGAGCCTTTGTGGACTTAAAAGGATTCTGCTTTATCACCCAATTTTCATTCATTCATTGTGTAAATTTGATATTTCTTTCTCATGCAGGGAGTGCTTGGGCCAAGTGTTAACAGCAAAAATGGACAGATATAAAAAGGAAAGGAAAGGGAGCCAGGAGGAAGAGGAGGAGTACCTGAAGACGTTGCTAGACAATGAGGTGAAACCGCTTTGGCCAAAAGGTTGGATGCAGTCGAGGTACGTGGAACATAAAGACCTGATAAGACTATTTTAAAAGTACCTCTTAATCTGATTGTAACTCAACATATGTTTTCAGGGTGCTGACGAGGGAGAGCAGGAAAATGTTGGGCCTCTTCACTTCATTACCGTGAGTACATCATGAGTTGAGATCAAATTTTGTAAAGATCGAAATACAAATTCACCTGCAATTATTTCGAAAGCTTAACAACTACTGAAACTTTGTCTAACGTGTGGTCAGAGTTAAGAAGGCCAAGACTGAGAAGAAGCAGTCATCTATCAGTGGTGCTCCAACTACATCAGATGGCTACAACATTTTCAAGGGAACTCCACCACTGAAAGGAGAACTCCCTCAAGAAACGGATGATGTCTTAATCGAAGGCTCAAATATCTCCAGTTTGAAGTCACTTGGTTCTGCAAAGAAGGAATTTGCTTCCTTGAAAAACATGGAGGGTAAAACAGGAGGTGATATGGTGTTGGATGCTGATTCTTCTCCATCTGTGGAGACAAACAAACCTCTGATCAACGGCACTTGTGTTCCGGCTCGTTCACTTCTAGATGTGCTCGCTGATCAAGCACTGGCTCGACAGTACCCGCTCTCAGTTTCCCAGGAGCTCCTGGCAGCAGCGGTTACAAAATACAGGCGTTCAGTTAAACACTGGAACTTCAGCATTGACACTAAAAGTCCTCCTTTTCCTCCTCCACCTCCTCAGTCCAGCCCGGTCGGCTTCCCAGTGAGCGGACTGTGTCAGGTCGTTTTGCCTCGGTTCCTACCGGATTTCACCAGGCAGGGGTCTGATGACCTGGTGCTCATCTCTGATGACGATGATGACGTTATAATACAGTGACAGCTCCCAACGCAGATTTGCAAACAGTAAGTTTCTGTTTATCTTCTGTTGTTTGTTTTTCCTTTTTGCAGAACTTTGCACGACCTTAACAACACGGAGCATTGTTTTTGTGAGAAAACACAAGCAAACGGTTTAAATTACAACCAATGATTTTATGAAATAGTGCAATATGCAGCAGTGGAGCTACTTTATTTTCTATTTTGCCAACTTACAATCTTAAAGTACAGTTTTGTTCATTGTATTTAGTTACTCAGTTGTTGGATTTGAACGTAACTGTAGGTGTATATTTATTTCATCCCTCCAAGTAAGAATATAATCAAATAAATGAAAACCTGAACTTGTCAATGCTAATAACACAGCTGTAAGATATTCAGTAATGCAGATAGGATGACGTCATGCTTTATCACCCACTGGTAAAATGATTTGTCAGGATATTTAATGACCACTGAGTCTATACAGAATGCTTTTCAATTGTCACCAACATGAAAAAGGATCCAAGCCAAACCTGAAACCTCAGAAAGCTTGACTTACCTTGCTGTCCTTTTTGTGTCAACCATGCAGTTTCACTTCACTTAGCTTAACAAATACATGAAGACAGAAAACCAAGCCAAAGAACCAAACCATTCAGTGTTAATCACAGTATCAAAAAGGTTCCTTGGTCTTAGCAGCACGCCACTCTTGTGCAGTCCTGTCTCTGCTGCCACACTGTCCTCTGACAGGCTGAGACTCAAACAACACTTCTAATGTAAATAACACAATTTAAACAAGTGTTGGAGGAGTTTTGACCTTTTCAAGACTTTTTTTTTTTTTAACTCCATGCACCTTGAAAGTAGATGAAGTAGTCTTAGAGATTTTTCTCGACTTCATATTGTGTATGACTCATCTTCTTGACACTTGGCCGCCAGCCAATCAGTTACTACCCAAGCAAACATTGAGATGTTGACTGACTGTTGTTCAAACATCCCTCAAAGTCGTCCCGTAATGGTTCAAAAGTTGTGCCGACATCTGTGCTGTTACCTGACTTTAATGCATGCACACATTCGCATTTCTATGTGCATGTGTTACCAATACAAAGTAGTCTTTTTATTTTCTCTTTCTAGACTGAAGCAGTATTCTTGGAGGTGGACTGAACAGGTTTCTAACACGCGGTGGTTACATTACCACAAAATCTACAGTGGTAAAGAGCTACTTGTTATTATTCAGAAGTTTTGTCTACAGCCGTCAGCTTTGATCCTCAGCTGAAAATGCCATGTCTGTCATCTTTAATCATGTATGTTCTCTGAGATAGGAGACATTTAAAGGAAGCCTCTTTTGGAAGCTGACACAGAAGTAATAAGCACTTTTACTGATGAGAACTGGAAGCTGACCGTCAAACCGTCTCTTATATTTTTGAGCAAACCCTGTGAGAAATGCACTCAAAGACTCACCTGAGATAATGTTCCTTTAAGTCTGACTTGTATTTGAAAGACTTTGTTTGAAAGTTTGAATGATTTACTTTAAATGGATAAATAATAAAGAGACTATATGTTGCATAGTAATTTGTTTTGGCCTGATTGTCTTACTGTAAGGTATGGCACTCTTACAAATAGGGATGTCAGGATTAACCGGTTTTATGATTAAGTGCGATTATAGGGCCTCTCTCTCGGGTCCCCTCTTTCTATTTCCACGAAAAATGCTTTATTGGCATGAACAATATCACTTAAGCCAAATGTAATTGTATATCCCCATAGTGATTTTCATCTCACAATAATCGTGACACTAAAATCTGCCATTGTGAAATCCCTACTTACAAATTTGAACAATAAGTTTTAGTATTGATGCACTAAACCTTTCAAGTTCAGTCAAAGCAAAACAAAAGTTGAAGGACTTGGTCACACACACATCAGTCACTGAGTATTGAAAACCCTTTAGTCTCTTTTACAGTCACCATGAAATGACCTCACATGACTTTCTGGTGACATTACCCTGCACTAGTGGGCATAAATACAAATGTCAACCAATAAAACTTTCATAAATATTTGAACATGCTCTCCGGTCCACCTATCCCTTAAATACAATAGTGTTTCTCTCCCAAACTGATTACACTCCCTGCACATTGCCCTGCTCCAACATCCTGTTTGAACAAGAAATACATAAAATCCAGGAAGTGTCATTTCATGTGCTTTTAATAAAGTGCTGTCTGGTAATGCAGGGACATGTCCTCTGACCTGCATATTTGGGGGTTTCGTTCACATCCCTTTCTCTTTTTTTAACATGTTTCCAATTTCAGCATGAACCTCTAATTATTTGCCACTTAGACATAATTGACAGTGTATGAATGATTGACCTGCAATTATGTTTATTTTGACCATATCTGTAAATGTACAAACATTTGAAGGGAGTTTGAAGGCTGAAGCTATACAGTTTCTCTTTTGGACACATGATAGTTTATTTTGGTGTACAGGAGACAGCACGTAACCTAATTGGAACAAGACTTGTAGGGCTTTGCAATGTTGAACGTGTGGACGCCACACTCTGCACACATTACAGAAAGTTAAACATTAACACAGAAAACTAGCCTTGATTGTTGTACAAAAAGTTCAGTTCATAGAAATACCTCTTTTAAAAAAAAAGACAGTGAAGGGATGAATATTATTGGACTGTACATGATTAGGTGAATTTCTTTCTAGAGCAGCTTTCAGTCCAGAAGGTGTCATTTTTACCTCTTTGTGTAAATTATATGAAGACACAATTTTAATTGTATAAGAAAATGTACCGGGGTGAAAGCTCTCAAAAATTGAGCTTTATCTGCTTCTTTATCATCCCGCGAAAAAGATCTTGTAATTTCACGTGGTCTCACCTGGTTACATAACGGTGTAATAAAAATTCGATGGAGACTGCGTTGTTTTGTTGAGTGAGAATGTACAAAATGAAAATTATGCAAAAATGATCAGTTTGGAAACAAGAAAAAAGACGCAACAAAAAGTCTTTCCTGACAAACGTTCCTCACAGGAGGTGGAGCAGTTCATCCAAACAGCAACAAGAGAACAAATCATGTTCAGTTCTTTCAGGGTTTACAGCAAATGAAGATCTGAATGAGCAGGACGGCCAACAGGAAATGACTATTACAGCAGTTTGCAGTTCCTAGAAAGGGAAGAGACAAATTGATTGCATCAGTGCTGCATCTGGGATCTTGCAACATCATATAAAAAACAAAACAACATCTCTGACATTTTTAATTAAAACTTAAGTTAAAAAACTGAAATTCAGTCATTCATTTTATAGTAATGCAGATATAAACCTACCACTGCCAGGGAGGACCTCCACCTCCAATGTAAGGTTTTTCTGTCCATCTACTGAGACGGTGTATTTCCCAGCATGCTTTCTGCTTGAGTGAGTGGGCAGGGACACTACCTGCCCGTCTTTAAACCAAGTGACTAATTTAGGTTTGGGGTTTCCCCTAACCTCACAGCTGAGGGTGCCCCCCTCTATCACCTGCATTTTTTCTGGACAGACGAGGTGTGGACCAACTGAGAGAGAGGGAAAAAAAGAGACAGTTGATGGAGATTGGTATCCAGGAGAGAGAAAAGGTGAAAATGAGAATTATTCAGTAAAAATTGTACACTTTGGGCCTGATTTACTAAGATCCCAAATAAAGGGTACTAAATTGTGTGCACAATGCAATAGATTTCACGTTTCGTTTGCGTGCGTTTTGCGGGTGATCTAAGAATAACTGCGTAAATGAAAACAGGTGCAACAGGGTGGAAACAGCAGAGATGCAAACCTCAGTGCGCTGCGTTAGTAGTTAGCTTGCATATTTTTTGCAGGTGATGTCAAGTTTGCACATGTTTTTACACATTCAAACCTTTAGTAAATCAGACCTTTTGACATATTGTGGTTTTTGTGATTGTTATTTATATGCTGTTATGATGTCGGGATATCTATGCTTAACATGGTAAAAGCTGAGGTCAATGTATGTGAAAATGCTCCCTGAGTGTCAAAAACCAGGACTTCAACCTCCTCTGAACACTTAATTTACAATGTCCTTTTTTTCTATCTTGCCGATGATGCCCATAAATGGATGTTCGCACCATGGCCACTGATCCTAAGATTGTTGCTGAGGTTTTTCCATGTGTTGTTTCATTGCCCACCCACATATTTTGGGTTGGATTCCAGCTCGAATATGTACGGATGTGTTTGAGAGGTTCAAGTAAAGAACAATAAAATGTACTTAAATCATATTACTGTAGTATGTTGCATGGATTCTTGACGTAAACTGCATATAGCTGCTGGAAGTCTGTTGACGGGCAACTTCTTAAAGCTGGCCAATCAGAACTGAGTGGGCTCCTCAGGAGGAGGACCATAAAGAGGCAAGTTAAAATGCCCAGTGTCAGAGAGGCTGAGCTGAGGGGCTGCATAAAGGGTCAGATATTCCAGTAGAGCCCCAGATTAAAAATATAGACCTGTAAATGTGCATAATATGTCCCCGTTTAACATAATAAAAGTGAGTGTATGTTGTTGTTTGACTCACAGAGAACCACTGCAGTGATGTTTTGTGACGTCACCACCGGAGGAGGCTGTGGTCCTTCAGTTCCCAGGTCTAGCTCGGCTTCACACCAGTACAGGCCTCCATCATCTTCTTTACTAGGGTTAATGTCCAGAGTGAATGTCTCATTAACTGGCTCCTTTGTTGTGCTGTTGGACTGTCGTCTCTGTAGTTTTGTCGGTCCTCTGTAGAAGGTCACAGTGAGGTTTCCAATAGGAGCAACCTCCAGAACCGTACACTGCAGAGTGTACTGACGACCCTCAAACATTGGCCCAGTGTGATTTGCAAAAGTGATGGACACACTGTCTGGAGGCTCTGTGGACAGGATAACGGATAAATCATAAAGACAAGGTTTGATGCATGTTCTAACATGAGCAAAACAAAAAAAAGTTTGAAACTCACTGTAGACTATCACAGAGAGATTACGGTGGCACATGTTTATTTCTAGCATTCCAATGCACAAAGGCGTGACGTCCCACTTAGTCATGCTGTTCACACTCCAAACGTTAGGTTGATCGTAAAGAGGTTCACCCTGGAAAAGGTCACAATTTTAAAATGCTGTTTAACTTGTGACTGCAATGAATTGATAGTATATTGGTGTTGCTTATTAATATATACCTGTACACTATAATACAATACAATACAAAACTGTCCTGCAACACATCTGTGTTTAACTTACAATATCAAGTTTTAGTTGACACTTGTCACCATGGATGTAAATACACCAAATATCAGGGCAGTCTGTCCAATAGTTGTTGAGATATTTCAGTCTGGACCAGAGCAGTCGACCAACAGTGACTCTGCTAACATGGATAACAATTCTACACAGTTCTTACATTGAAGAGCACTGATACCTACCTCTGGTGATTCCCATGCAATGTAATGAACAATGAGCGCATTTGTTGTAGAGCAGTTAGCTTTTGCTGGATCTCCAAACCTGTGACAGGAGAGTTTACACACAATTAGTCATCATTTATACAGACACGGGGGAAAAACAAGCCTCCCAAATGGGTTGGTGGTAACACAAATCAAAAAGGACGGAAGTTGTCCAATACAGACATATGAGAAAAGCTCCTAAACAAGAGCCTTTTTGTGTTTGTTTTCCCTCTTAGTGTACAACTCGAACAAATAGATTTATTCTCATTTTTCTACGTCTAATGCCCCTTCTTATTTCGTCACTGGTTTAAATGTGTGTCTAAACAGGCACAGAGGAATCTGAGGGGTCACGAAATGATTGACAGGATAGGAAAGCACATAAAATAAAATAAAATCAGTTTCACTAAATTCTGTTTATTTTCTCAGACATTCCTTTAATCTTGTGTCTTTTGAATTCCTGGATAATTCAACTTTCAGAAATCATTTTATTCAAAGAAGGAAAAACCTCTTTCTAGCTACAGTTTTCTTGCCATACCTGACTACCAGAGGGGAGGGGGATATCGTCAGAGGGCAGTGGTCGTTTTCTGTTGTCTCTGTTGTCTCTGCAGAGTTGCTGTCGAAGGAAGGGGTGGAGGGTGGGGTACTGCGAGAAGGAGACTGTAGAGATGGGATAATTGTCGGAATGGGAGAGGGAGGTGAAATGTGCGATCGAAGAGGCGGAGCGGGCGTGTACATGGAAACAGGAGATGAGGTAGCTGAGGACACAGGAGTGGTCAAAGGGCAGGAGAGGAAAACAGACAAAATCAGTCACGTATACTGTACATGTAAACATATAAATAAATAAATCTGAATAAGTCTTAAGGGCTCCTTCTAAATCATTGTCACTGAATGAGATTCATGACAAATGTTCAGAATAGATGCTAAATGTTATTTTCCACAACAAAAACATTTCAAAACATTTTCTTCTATTTCATCTTTTTAAAGTGTAAACGGTGAAACACAGAATCATAGACTGTTGCTACAGATATGTTTTTACCAAAACATTTTCTAGTATTTGGTTTGTTTGTTCTCTAAAGAACGTACATTTTAAATAATTAAATGCACACATTGTAAATAGTAAAGCTGTTTATTTTTTAAAAACCTGACAAACTAATTTGGATTAAAAGTTCACATATGATGATCAAATTTTAAAAAGCCATACATTGTGTTTCTTTAAATTGAGACTCTTTACATATTTCAATCCTTATATATTAATTATAACATATTTTGTATAGGTTTGGTGTCAGTGATTAGGCAGGTGTCCAAATACAGCATCATTTTAAAACTGATTAGATTTATTACTTAAAGCTGGAGTGCGGGACTTTTGTCTCCTCCTACTGGCAGTGAGAGTAATTACCAAAACACTGTCAATGTGTGCTTGCGTCATAGACCCACCGTAGCTTACTCTATTGCTTTTGTGGCTGTAAAAAGATGGATGAATTGTATTGAAGATCACGCAACACCTGTGAAATGACTCCTTTCACTATCAGAATTTGATCCATTCGGTTCAATAATATTTGGAAAATCTAGAAGAGATTAAATAATTTCCTCCACATTCAAGTTAACTCGCTCAGCTTGCGGACGCCTATAGTACGTATTCATCCAGCCAGCATGGGAATGTTAAACTTGACACCAGATTTAAAAATTCTAGTTTACTGTGAAATACAAATGGATTTACCATTGTGTTTTAATGTATTTAAAGACAAACAAAACCAGGTTTTTGCTTAATTATCAGGGTACCTAGTTTCTAGCTGTACAGTATGTGGGTATTATTATTATTTAAATAACGAAAAGAAAAAAAATTCAATGAAACAAATGAAATGATTTATCTCTTCATTTATTTATCTTTCTGTATGAACTTATGAGTCATTTTCTCTGTCCTTACATAACACAGGCGAGGGTCAAGTGGATTTTGCCATCTCGTGAAATAATACTGTTTTTAGCTGATCTATTGTGAACCATTGTTTCATAGTGCACTGAATACACCCAGTGTGTTCCTCTGAGGAAGGAAGGACACCCTGCCCAAGTCAAAAGAACTCGCTCCTCTTTTCTATGACCATTGTTCCCCTGAATCCTGAGGTTGTTCTCCTGCCTATCAGATGATCTCACTCACAGTAGCCCGTTGGAGTGTGTGTTGATGTGTCTGTGTGTGTTGTATTGGCCTATCAGCTGTCAGAATAATGTTTCTACTCTGCAAAATCAGATCATTAAAGGATAAAGCTGGTAATTTTCTGTAGTTTTTTTATTGTGCAGAGTCAAATCAATGATGAACTGATCTATTTATAGCCTAAGTATTTGGTGCGTATACAAATTATTCCTTCACCAGGACGATTACAGTCACATTAGTTTGTTTAAAAATGCCTCTGAAGATTAATAACAGCGATCACACTTTCAGACTCTGGCAAGTAGTTTTGTGTAAGGCAGACACCACTGCACACATCTAGGAAGCTGTTCTGTTTACAGAGCTTCACCAGCTTGTTGTGTATGACTGAAAGCGTGATCGCTGTCATTAGACGTCACGGAGACGTTTACGAGCTAACTACTGTAACATGACTATAATCTTTGTGGTGAAGGAACAAATCTCCCAGTACAGCCATGAAGCAAACTGACATGTTTTAAATCGTTTTTGAGCAATGATGCTTTACAGCACAGAAGAATAAGATACACCACACTTTGGATACACACACAATACCTAAGTAGTAAGTAAGCACATGAGATTTACTGACAAGACAAAAAATATAGAAAATCACCAGTCAAATCCTTTAAGACCTAATAGACTCTTTCTCTATATATCAATCCTTCTCTTGCTCTTTCTCTGAGAAACAATTTAATATGTTAAATAAAGCTTCGTGGCACTTGAGAGCACTTCTTCTTTAAACTACTGTAGCTCAGAATTATTTGTACATCACTTTAAACAATTTAATGTATGTAAATGTTTAAGATGATCTGCCAGGTTATATCTAATTTGACACAAACCACAACAAATTTGTTAAAAATCAGAGACAACCTACATGATAATGTCATGATTATATAACAGTTTTTTATTCAGCCATATTATTATTTATCAGATATGACACACATATTAATTAAATGCCTTTATGTGCTGTATTTACCTTTGGAGATCATTCATGGTCTCAAAAGTGGGTCAGGATGATTAGAGATGATTTAAGATGGGCAAAAAATTAAGAAATATTTCTGCTATACAAAATTAGTTCTACTTTTTTAATTTATTTTCTACTTTAAATCAATTTTGTGTGAAATAGGCTATTGGATAGTTTAATTTCTAAAATGAAATCAGTCCTTAGATGAACTGCTCACGACTTATTGACATGCGTTACCTGTGATGAGTGACAGCAAGCAAAACAATTTCCATCATTTTTTTCTGTGACTACACATTTATACCATGTTACTACTTCAGATAACCATTCTGTATAATTAAAGCCTGCTTCCTAAGTAATATACAAATGTTATTTCTAGGAGACATCGAGCAGGTTTGCTTGGACTGTTGAGTCTCAGCGTACCTGTCAACAGCACTCATCTAGCTGTCATGTCACTCACCTGAGTCGAACAGGCAAAACAGCAGAAGCGTGATTGGCCATCCAGAGGCAAACATCCTTCGTCAGTTTCCCTGGCTCCAAATTCTGGCTGCTGATATGTGACGTCTCTCTCAAACACCAGGTGCTGGCTGTCTGATGCTGGCAGTGACTCGGTCTGAGACTTCTGAGAAAACACTGGATGCTTCAGGTTTTTATGGGTGTGTGTGTTCTGCTCATGTGCGACTGAAGCCGATGATCAAGCGATTCCTTTACTTTGGCCTCTGAAACCCACCATGGGCGTTCTCTGTTTGCATATCAAGAGAGGAAGGAAGGGAGGGTCAAGAATAATGCTGTGTGGTGCTGCAGCACAGAGGGCAAGAATGAGTACAACTGAGGGTGTGTGTGTGTGTGTGGGGCACACACAACAAATCATGGTCACTTTTGGGGACATTACATATACTTACATTAATTTCCTGGATACTTACCCTACCCATAACCACTAGCCAAACCCTAACCTTACCCAAACCCTGAAGTTCACCACTGAACCAAAAGTCGTCTTATCCCAATTGGGGACACTGGGACACTGCTTTTGTCCCCAATTGGACAAGTTAGCAATTAACTGGTTTTACATCTGCAATTTGTCCTTAAAACCAGCCTATAATAGACCACACACACATTTCAGTTTAAAGCTAAATCTATCCAGTAACCTATTTCACACAAAAACTAAACTGAAAGGAATTAGGAAAAGAAAAAACAAACTAATTTTGACAATGGCTACGCCCAGAAAACTGATGTGTCATCACAACAACAACAAAAAAACAAAAAAAGGAAGAAAGAAAAGAAGAAAAAAAAACTAATTTTGAGAATGGCTACACCCAGAAAAATAATGTGTCATCACAAAAAAAAAACCCAGAATGATCACTACAATGACAGCATTTGTGGAAATGTGTTTTTCAGTGTTACTTCTATATTGCTACAAAATATTAATGTGCCATTGGTTTCCAGTTAAAGCCGTGTACTGTGTCTCCATATGTTGTTATTACGTTTTCAGTTAAACCGAAGGATTGCATGTTCTTTTAAGGTTTGAGAAAACGTCTCTTCATTTCAAGGCAAAATAACATCTAACAAGACTAAGAGTCTACAGCCATGCTAGCAGCTCTGTCACACTATCACCCATTGTAAAGAAAACCAAACTGTTCAACAGATCAAAGATGAGGTCCAAACTTTGTAGTCATCTTTAGCAGTGGTGGTGAAGCAATGTAATATTTGACCAGCAGGTGGCTTTGAATGAAAACAAAAAGTCACAAAAATAATTTATGTTGAATGGCAAAGGCTTTGTTACCCATTGAAACTGGCCGAGCACTTATATTCTTGTATTCTACTAATGCCCCCTTTTACCTCAAAATATAGTTCTTGGTTTTAATAATAAATCGTGAAAGCTTCTATAATCAATATTTTCACTAAGCCACAGAGAACTACCACATGAATCTGCAGTCTCTCTCATTTCAGTGTCTTTCATCATTCATTCATTCATTCATTCATTCATTCCCTTGGCAGTGAAGACATGCACCCATTCTGTATGTGGGTCAGTTACAAATAAGGGTTGGCAAGATGAGCAATATAAAATTTATATATATAAAACATATAAAATTATGTTAAAACTAGTTATAAAAGCAGCATCAGGTTTGTAAAGTAAACTGAATGCTCCTTGATAAAGTGTTTTATTGCGATTTCAGCATTTTTAAGCAAGTTTAATTATTTGGTACAACGTTTGTATGGTTACACCACTTAGACACTTTTGCCATAATCCTCTAATATATTCTCTCAACATGGTTTAAAAGCAGGCATTTTATGCTTGGTCCACACAAAAAACCAAGTCGTGCAAGTTATTCATATGTTTATTTTCAAATTTTAACCCCTTTAAATTTTACTAAACCAAATAGACACAAAAGAACGTCATTGACCCATATACTCCTAGACTTTGAGCCTTCTTTATGAAGCCTTGCGACTAACACCTCCCTCCCAATTTCCTCTGGACCAGTGATTGCACTCCTTCCCCTTATTTCCTCTCCCCACCTCCAATCCACCTGAAACCTTTGCCATATATGGTCATGAATGGGTGTGTGAATGGGTGAATGTGACTTGTTTTGTGAAAGCGCTTTGAGTGGTCGGAAGACTAGAAAAGTGCCATATAAGTGCAGTCCATTTACCATTAATGTAATTTTCAAATGCAGCAAGCAACTGTATTCAATAAAAAAAAAATGTATAAAGCCCCTGTACACTTCCTGCCAAAGACGCAACAGCACACACAAAGTTAGTAACTAGCTGGTGGACATTGTGATATTAAGCTCTGTAGACCAAAAACAGGTTGACACAAACTTAACTTCAAATTTGGTCCATATTTGCTTGATGTGTGACACCTGTTAGCTAATACATTTGCCCAAAGATTGTCTTTGTAATGAGATGTCAGGGTTTACAACTTGTTGCACTGCCCCCTGGTGGCCAAAATTATTACATTCAGTATTTCAGTATGCATGTTAACCTTTGTTCATATTTAATCTGGTAGTTTCACTGAGAACAAGGTCTTATTTTAAAAGAGAGACAAGTGAGATGAGACACAAAACAAAACACAGCCAGTCACACAAATACATACAAACAACATCAGAAATGATCAAAAATATCTCTTAAATGGTCCAAAATTAAACGATTAAAGAAAAAAATAAAGTTTGAATTCATCCAGTGGGGTGAGACTTTAAAGTTTTAATGTTTTTTTATAATTCATGCCATTTATATTCAATGTATTTATCAGCATCCAGTACAACTTTGAGGTTCTGCAATGATGTCTGAAGAACGTTTAAAGCAGACTGTAGTCTAGTTGTGGCTTCAGTTAAAGAAAAGTCATGGGCGTAAAAGATTGTATCAGCTGAATAAAAATGTATTTTAGTCTGTCTTGGAGTAATAATATATTTAGACTGTAAATATTAATCTTTAAATGTTAATGGGTCAAACAAAGGATCTTGTGGTACACCCCATTAAAAGGTCATTAAAAGGGAGTTGTACAGATCGCCTGGGTTTTATCAGACAAATATATGTGAAACCACTTCTAAAAACAGTCATCCAAACCAAGACAGTGTAATTTGTGTAGTAAAATGCAGTGGTTAACAGTATAAAAAACCTTGAAGAACCTTAATAGACAGTGCAGCACAGTATGTAAGTATAGTGGCTGAGATTGTACCATGTCCGTGCCTAAATCCTGGACTGTTTTATGGCATTAGATAAGTGCATATTGACTTCTAACAGAGTGTTCACAAGGTGTGAGGGTTTTTTTTTTAATTGGACAATAATTGCTCATGTTGTCAGTGGTTCATCCCTTATATAGTGGAATAACCAAGGCAATGCAGGTAGTGGTTAGATGGGCATCATGACGCAAGAGCTAAGGATCCAGGATGTTTGCTTCCGTTATTTCCAGTTTTAACGGAAACAATCAGCGTGACATTCCTCTAAACTGATGACAGTCTATCAAATCAAATTCTCAAAAGTAATTCATGGTCTTTATGAATGGGTGATAACATGTCTCTCTCTCTCGCCAACTGAAACTCTCTGTGTAATCAGTTCACGCCCATGTGGACCATCATTGCTGTGCTGTCTAATACTTTCCTGTCAAACCAAAAGGAAGTCTGCAGCCAACAGTATATATAGTCTGCAGGTGTGTTGTAGTTTCTGTCTGCTCTCTGATTGTCAACGTCGTGGTCGGACATTTCGATTAATTGAGCTCACAAAAGACTGACTACTGGTAGGTGCTTTGTGATTGTGTTTTCTATGTCTGTGGTTTCTTCTGCAGTAATTTAAATGGTGATTGTTGAGCAGATACAATATACAACATTGTATTGTATTGTGCTCCTGTCTGATATTTTTAATACTTGAATGATTTCGAAAATGTGTGCTCCTGTAGTATATTAGGCTTATCTACAGAACTATATTTTTATATTTATATGTTTCAATGGTATGCTTTCGTTTAAAGAAGGAGGACTAATTCTGAAAAAAATGTCATGGATGTCCTGTGAAAACAGGTATCTCCAAATTTAGGCAAATATGGTCATTTAGGTTTTTTTTTTTAAAGAAAATGACAGAAAACACAGGGCTGTTTTTTATGTTGGATGTACATAGTTTTTATTTCATTTATTTATTTAATTTTGGAGGGAAAATTAGTCCTGTTGTGTTTTGTGAAATGCTGATGTGTTTAACACCTCAGGGACACCATAAAAATACCATAAAAAGTGGAGCAATGTAAAACATTAACGGCTATGGGCTTGACTCAGTTTCTATTGTCCACAGGACAGTCAGTAAGCAATAAAAGTTAGTCAAAAAATATTCCTCATATATGTGAACAACAAACCTACCTTAATCCAGGCAAGTTACTCAGAATTTAAATGGAGGAACAAGCGATTAAATCTTCAGCCATAGCTGGTGTTAAAAGTTGGTATGGGTTTCAGATCATTTTTGTGACGCCTCTGATTATTATTCAAAGTCTTATGGAATTATATCTTCGAAAGATAGAAGATAATGAAATGGGAGAAGATGATAGTATAAATGGTTGTACAGATTAATGCCCATATGGCTAATTATGGAATATTTATAGTATTTATGTGCACTGTCCCCCATAAATAAATAATAATTGATAGTACAGATTAATGCCCATATGTAAATTGAATTAGTTGGATGTGAAAACACTCAAAATAGACATTTAAGCTCAATAACAATCAGAACTTTATTAATCACACCCCATAAGATGTTCTGTTGATCAACTTATTTCTCCTCCTCCACCACTTCAGTGATCGGAAATGTTGGTTCCACAACTGCTCTTGGAGACTCTGGAGGACTTGACTGGCCGGGATTTAAGCACATTTAAGTGGTTCCTCACTCTGAATGTCTTGATGTGCTGTAATCCGATGGCCAAGAGCTGTCTGGAGAGCCCACATCGGCATGACACTGTGTCTAAGATGATAGAGAGCTACGGGGAAGAAATGGCTGTGAACGTGACTGTTGAGATCCTGAGTAGGATGAAACACAAAAACGCTGCACAGAAGCTAAAGAAGAAATACACAGGTGCTGTAAATCCGTGAGTTTGTAAATGCTCGACATTTGCTCAACTGTGTTTCTTACTGATTTCTGTGTCTTGATCTTTCTTCTCCAGAGGGAGCAGCAGCTGAGCAAAATGTCCTTTGCCAACGTGTACCCTTCTCATCTGCTTTGGGTCGTTCAGCTCGTCAAAACATCTCTGCTGGTGAAGCAAGAGGTGCCACAGGCCAACTAGTAATGGCCAAGAATGGTAATGTGGTTATCAATGGAAACGCCCCGCCATTCATAATGGCCAAAAATGGTAATGTGGTTATCAATGATAGTACTTCTGGTAATGTCAATAGTGGATCAATGACATTAGACTCAACATTTTTCAACCAGTTTTACCATTAAGAGTAAGCAGAAGAAAGGAGGAGGATCAGTCTCTAGAAATTGAAACTGTTAAAGTAATTTCCTGTCATGCATTTTGTGTTGCTTCAATAGATGAGATTTTTTTTTAATCATTCAAAAGTATTCAGCTGAATGTATATAACTCATCCATCTCTGTTCAGTGCCCTTGAACGTGTTCAACTCCAACTTCCTGTGTGTGTGTTAACTTGGTGTTAATTTTTGATTGTTCTATTTCTGAAACTTAAGTTTAAAATGGTTTTATCATATTGATACATATTTTTTATGATGATGGTACTGTAGGCACCTTGAAGTGCTATATAAATAAAGAAGACAGTGACACCGTTTATGTAACTTGTATCTGAATCTTTATCAATCATGAGTAAATAGAAACGTATGATTTAAGATGAGCTGTCAGACCTCATGTGGACCAGTATTCATTTTCATTTCATTAGCAGTATATTAACATTCACAGTTGCAGACTTAATTAGGGCTTTAACTAACAGTGATTTTCATTATCAATTAATATGATGATTTTTAGATCTATGAAAATGTCAGAAAATAGCCATAGTTTCTTATAGGCCAAGTTGAGGCCATCAAATTGATTGTTTTGGCTGAATAACATGCCAAAATCAAAATATATTTAATTTACTATCACATGAGACCAGAAAAGCAGCAAATCGTCAAAAATGACAAGCTGGAACTGGGGAATGTTTTTCAATTTTTGCTTGAAAAAATCTATCAGAGTTGCCAATTAGTCTTCTATCATGTAATGAATGAATAGTTGAAGGATCAAGAAGCTGACTTACATTACAACTAGAATTGTAGATGACCTGCTAATGTTTGTTCATTCCAGCAGTAATAGAGAGAAACCTTTGACCCTTATTAATGACTTGTACGTGACAAACACAAAACCCTTTATTAATGATTTACTGATATTCTATTGCCAACATGATAACATTAGAGAGTGCTATACATATGTTTCTTTATAAACGATTTCCATTTTTAACTACAGATTTATTCCCTCATTGCATGATTCATGCAGCCATTTTTCCAGAAATAAAGTGGTTCAGGAGTCAATTAGATAGGGAGTGGCATTCCTGATCAATTAAACAGCTAAAAAAAAAAATAAGCATGTGCCATATTGAAGGAGGATTTTCCTTAACCTGGTAACCTCAAAGTTGTTCTTACTAAACTGATATGTAAATAAGTGTGGTAAATAAGTAAATGATTCATTAAACACCATTAAACAGTCAAGTGCATGAAATACTTCCAAATTGGTGACAATCTATCAAATCAAGTTCACAGTAGTGATAAAATAATGATTAAAAGCTTTGAGTATTTCACGTTTTACTTTTCTTAAGACCAGTTTCACTCATTATCTGCATACAGTAGGTAGTGAACTAGTCTTCATCAGGATGCTGCGCTACTGTTACATGTATGTTGAACAGGTAGATTTTGACAGATTTAGCTTGCTGTATCATGTTAAGAATTCTGTTTCCTTGTTTTATAACTTGGAGAGTATTTTGAGCACCAGTGGATCTACAAATGAACCGTGCTTTGTCTCGTGATGGGTTTTGGGAGAACCAGGATTTTTACACTTTTGGGATTCTATGAGTTTGATTGGATTGATTGGAGCATGTTTATCAGCAACCTTAGGAGACAAGTTAGAAAATCTGATTACAGGTACATTTAGTAAAAATTGGGATTGTTTAGTTAGATTACAATTTTAAAACACTTTTTACAATAAATAACTTTATACTACCATGCACTGCAAAAGTCCCAAACGTGAGCAGAGCAAAAGCGAGAGGGAAAATGATCTCTTCGATACTCGTACACACTTCACACACACATTCAACTAAAAGTTGGCAGGTATGTTTGTTACACCCTGAGTCACTCCCAAAGACTCGTAGTTTTAAGAGAGCTCGAGTTGATAACAGCTTGATGACAGCTTGTAGCGCACATTACTGCTCTCCACTGATATGACTCCGTGTGTGTGTGTGTGTGTGTGTGTGTGTGTGTGTGTGTGTGTGTGTGTGTGTGTGTGTGTGTGTGTGTGTGTGTGTGTGTGTGTGTGTGTGTGTGTGTGTGTGTGTGTAACATGTTGACCTGGTCACCGAACACTTTCAATACTGAATGACTCAAAGAAAACTCAGACTCAGACTTCACACAGCCAGAGGGCCAGGCGCTGTTTCATCAGAGGTTTTACTTTAGAATGTTACAGCACCGTGAATTGCGGAGTATTTGCACACGTTTTATTTCTACCTAATCTGCGCTAATCTGCAGCTGAGAGCAACACACAAATGAATGTCCCAGCGGGGCTGCAGCTTCATACAGCAGCTGAAACAATACAGTAAGTGCGTCTCCAAACTGAGAAAAGGGCTGTGCGCATTTACGCACAGCAGCGGTAACTTCATTAACACCAGATCATTCCAGATCCCGAGGCAATTAATGTTCTGTTGCACATTTACACAGATCAACTGTTACACACAGACTCAGGTTTATACGTGGGATTGTTTTATTGTTTTATTGTTTTGTTTTTTATGGATGAACCCTGAGCTCCATCAGAGCTGTCAGGACGTTTTTTATTTTTTAGTAACTGAAAGTACACCCAGAGTCTGACTGAAGATTTCGCCCTTGATATCATTAATTATCAATTCGATATCATTCAAGCCGAGAGAGACAGAGACAGACAGGGAACAAAGTTAACACCAACTCTCTGAACACACTACACTAATATCTCTACCCTAACTGAGTGTGGGAAGTTGAGCTGGTTTTTGTCAATCAAATGGATTTTATTTTCATAGAAAGTGGTATTGTATATTTGGTATTGCAGTAGTACTAAAGTAACGGAAAGTAATCAAGTTACATTACTTCAATATTGTGGTACTCGGATTACGTTACTGACTACATTTTTTAACAGGTAACTAGTAACTGTACCGGAATACAATTTTAAAGTAACCCTCCCAACCCTGGCTATATATAAATGCATTCTCTCTCTCTCTCTCTCTCTCTCTCTCTCTCTCTCTCTCTCTCTCTCTCTCTCTCTCTCTCTCTCTCTCTCTCTCTCTCTCTCTCTCTCTCTCTCTCTCTCATCTCTCTCTCTCTCTCTCTCTCTCTCTGTGTAATCAGTTCACGCCCATGTGGACCATCATAGCTGTGCTGTCTAATACTTTCCCGTCAAACCAAAAGGAAGTCTGCAGCCAACAGTATATATAGTCTGCAGGTGTGTTGTAGTTTCTGTCTGCTCTCTGATTGTCAACGTCGTGGTCGGACATTTCGATTAATTGAGCTCACAAAAGACTGACTACTGGTAGGTGCATTTTGATTGTGTTTTCTACATCTGTGGTTTCCTTTGCTGTGATTTTAATGGTGATTGTTGAGCAGATATAATATACAACATTGTATTGTATTATGTTCTTATCTGATATTTTGAATGGTTGAATGATTTGGGAAAGGTGTTCTCATGTAGGATCATAGGTGTATCTACAGGCCTATGTTTTTATATGTATAGGTTTTAATGATACGCTTTCATTTAAAGAACTGTTGGGGGAATCATTCTGAAAAACTTCCCGTGAAAACATGTAAGCTAAATAAACTATTTGTAAAACTGAAAACCTGAAAATGCATTGTAACAAAGTGGAAAACAGGGCTGTTTTTGTTAATTTTGGACATACCAGTAAATGGTTTTCACAAGACAAAAACATTTAATTTGTTTTCTTTCATTTAAAAAAAAACGTTTAGCAGGAAAAACTTGTCCAGTTGTGTATTGTGAAATATTGTTGTGTTTCCTCAGAGATACGTAAAACTAAAATAAACACATTATAACCATATATGTCATATATTGTCAATAAAAGAAAACAATATTTGGCAGAATTTTGCAAGACAAAAATTGAATTTTCAAAAATGTCAAAATTCAAAGAGAGGAACAAGATTTAGTATGGGATTGAGTTAATTTTGTGAAGTCTCTGGTTGTTCTTCATAGTTTTATGGAGCTATATCTTGGCATAATAGAAGATAATGAAGATGGCATAAGCTGATTTTAAATCAGTTTCTCTCCAAGGGAGTCTTCCCAAATGCTCTTAGTTATCTATTTTAGATTTTTCCCCAGATGCCCTTAGATCAATAAAACACACATCATATATTGTTCTGTTGATCAACTTATATCTCATTTCTAACTTACTTTCCTCCTCCACCAGTTCAGTGATCAGAGATGTTGGTTCCAGAGCTGCTCTTGGAGCTTATGGAGGTCTTGGATGACCAGGATTTCAATGAATTTAAGTCCTACCTCCTTCAGAATGTCTTGACGGGCTGTAAACCGATGGCCAAGAGCTCAAGTCGACACGCCGCTGTGACTGAGATGATACAGAGCTACGGTCAAGAAATGGCTGTGAATGTGACTGCTGAGATCCTGAGTAGGATGTACCGCAACAACACTGGAGAGGAGTTAAAGAAAACATACACAGGTGCTGTAGATCTGTGAGTTTGTAAATGCTCAATGTTTGGTCAACTGTGTTTCTTACTGATTTCTGTGTCTTGATCTTTCTTCTCCAGAGGGAGCAGCAGCTGAGCAAAATGTCCCTTGCCAACTTGTACCCTTCTCATCTGCTTTGGGTCGTTCAGCTCGTCAAAACATCTCTGCTGGTGAAGCAAGAGGTGCCACAGGCCACCTAATGGCCAAGAATGGTAATGTGGTTATCAATGGAAACGCCCCGCCATTCATAATGGCCAAAAATGGTAATGTGGTTATCAATGATAGTGCTCCCAAAGTCCTAATAGCCAATAATGGTAATGCGATTATCAATGATAGCGCTCCCATTTTTGTAATAGTCACGAATGGTAGCGTGATTATCAATGGTAGCGCTCCCATAGTCGTCATTGTCAAGAATGGTAAAGCAATTATCAATGATGCCGCTCCATTAGTCCTAAAGATCAAGAATGGTGACATGATTACTAATGGCAGCATACCCAGAGTCTTAGAGATCCGAAACGGTTATCAGTGATAATGCCAAGACAGTCCAAAGGACCAATAATGCAGGCCGGAGTATCAATGGTAGTGCTTGTGGTAATGTGAATATTGGATCAATTAAAGTAGGTTCGACATATTAGAACCACTATTACCATAAAGAGTAGAAGGGCAAGAACTGACTTCCATACTTCAGTCAGACAATGAAAACTGAGGAAAGACTGAAAAAAACTGCAAGATATGATGGACCTGTGTGTGTGTGTGTGTGTGTGTGTGTGTGTGTGTGTGTGTGTGTGTGTGTGTGTGTGTGTGTGTGCGTGCGCGTGTGTGCGCGTGCGTGAGTGCGTGTGTGTGTTTGCGTGTGTTTGTGTGTGCACGTATGTCTGTCTATCATTGAGAGAACCAGTTTCACTTGAAAACCAGCATTGTGAGGACTAAGACCTTCAATTTGAGGGTTAAGACTTGGTTTTAAGATCAGAAATGGGTTTAGGGTAAGGCTTGGGTTTAGACATTCAGCTGTGCTGGTTAAGGTTAGAGTAAGGTGCTAAGGAATGTATTATGTCAATGGGTGTCCTCACAAGGATTAAGGAGAAAACGTGTATGCGTGTTGAATTGATGTATTTCTGTATATTTAAACGTATCTTTAAAATGATTTTATCATGTTTATAAATTGCTTTTATGATGATGTTAACAACCTTGAGGTGCCATATAAATTTTGACAAGTTGTTTTTCTGCAATTTTTTTGTCGTTTTCTGTTCAACATGTCACTTGTTTTAAGTTCAACATATTCTGTGCTGTTTATCAAAATATAATGATAATGATAATATAAAAGATACCGATTAAATGTGTTTTCATTAAAGTCATACAATTCTGATAATGTGTTCTTATGTGGTGAAATAGGACTATAATAGATTATGCTATACCGGCAACATGGTTATCATCAATACATTTAATAACTAAAACAACAACAACAAACAAACAAAAACATAGCCTGCACTATAAAACAAACTTCACGTCTCTCCCTCTCCACTTGAACACCAACTCATGCCGTCTTATCTGTCAGTGGCTGCTGCCCTCTGTGCTTTTGGCACAACTTCCTGAAACTTCTGTCTGAAACTGAAACTAAATCATTTTCTGTACATTATCTTATGTAACTGTATCTGTTGGCTGTCGGTGACACGGTGAGTTGTTTTGGATTATAATGAATGCTCATTAAAGCGCAGTTTTTGGCGCGGTGGTCGTGCCGTGGTGCCTCCTGCTGCGCTCACGCCGCACTTATTGATCAAATTACAAATGTAAAGTTACAGAAGGGTGTTGGCGTTGATCGGCGGCTGGCCGTGTTGAGGCCTGTTAGTGGTGGTTGTTTTCCGCTGAACATTTCTGTATTAATATGTCGTATAAACAGTGTTTGTGCGCACAGCGCGTCATCACACATCTGGCATTTTTAAAAGCTGAGCGGTGATGGCTGCACTCCTGGATTCTTAACTTTTGTGACTTTGTGCAGTTGAACTACCGATGCGATCAGCTCATGAATCCTGTGTGTGTTTATTTAAATCAATATTCATTTCTTCATTACACTAAGGAGATTATTCTGGTCCCGTTTGTTGATCTGCAATCATTTATAAACTATAATTACTTGCTTCATCGATTTTACTAAAACTTAAGCAGATTTATCGTGAGTAAACAGAGAGTAGGTCCAGATGATTTTGGTTGCCAGGTTGTGGGAAATCATCCTCCTACACGGTGCTTACTATTTTTTATTTCATTAAGAATTTATTAACATTTAGAGTTACAGTCTTGATTAGAGCTTTAACTACCTGTTATTTTCATTATTGATTAACATGATGATTTTTTATCTATAAAATGTCAGAAAATAGCCACAGTCTCCTATAGACACAATGTGATGCAATCAAATTACTTGTTTTTGGCCAACTAACACTCCTAAATCCAAATATATTTAATTTACTATTAAGACCAAGAAAAGCAGCAAATTGTCAAAAATGACTCAACTGGAACTGGGGAACGTTTTTCATGTTCAAAATATCACTTCTTGAGTGACTTCCTGGTGTCTCTGCTGGTTGAATGGCAACCTCGCAGTGATGACAAGACTCCAGGAAGTCACTGGTCTTACCCAAGAAATAGACCATATATCCATCTGTAAAACACAGTGTGGACAGACACAGGAGTGGTATTGATTTTCTCATTAAACTCTGTGCAACAAAGCAAATAAGTGTATATCTACAATAATCCCAAACCAATCCCTTAACACTGAAAGATCATCTGAAAACTGAAGACTAATTTACCCTTTTTCTACCTCTTCAGTGAGAAGAAATGCAGGTTCCACAGCTGCTCCTTCGGACTCTGGACGACCTAGTTGATAGTGATTTCAAAACGTTTAATTGGTACCTTACTTCTTGCGCCTCGAAGAGCTACGCACCCATTCCTAAATCCCGTCTAGAGAATGCAGCCCGGAGGGACACTGTGAGTGAAATGATACAGAACTACGGAGAAGAGTCGGCTGTGAACATCACTGTTGAGATCCTGAAGAATATAAACAACAACTTCGCCGCAGAGAAGTTAAAGAAAGAATACGCAGGTGCAGTGGACAGTGACTTTGTTAAATTCACTGATGAGCCAAAGTTGCATTTTTGTTTTCATGTGTCTCTTACTGTTTGATTGCATTTGTCTTTTCTTTTCTTTTTAACTGCAGAGGGAAGAGCTTGAAGGTGGAAGTGAGGTTATTGCCCAGACGGTCAACGGTTCCACATCTGGAACATGGAATATAACCATCAACAAATAAACTCATGAAAAAACCAAACCGTGAAGACCAGAAAGGGAATACACCATGAGGTTGTGGTACAGAGAGAAATATTTCAATTATCAGATGGATTGTCATGAAATTTATAGCAATCAAAGCCCTAAAAAGACACATTGTTATGATTTAATATTCCTCTGACTTTAACTTTAGCGCCACCATCAGGTTGTTTAGCTTTATTTAATATTTCCCAAAAGGATAAGGTGCTCTCCCGCTCTCTCATTATCTGATTAGAATTACATGTTGTCCTGCTAATTATCAAATGTTATCTTGCTAACATGCTAACCCAACAAGGTAAACATGGTCAATATTCAACAAGTCCTTGACCCCGTGAGTCAACATCGACACATAGGAGTGTTTTTTTCTAATCTGGTGTATTGGCAGTAATCGTCAAGACAACCTAATTTGTCTGTGATTTCTAAAACCGTTAAACACTGTGACAACACTACTGCAGCAAAGATTCGCTGTTTTGATTTATTTATTGCACTTCCTTTTTTCTCACTTCCATTTTTTCCTCCCTTCCTTTTCACTAATTGGCTGTTTAGTTCACTCTCTGTCACCTATTAATTGTCCTGATTAAGATCACCTGGTACACTCAAGCCTTATTTAAAGACTGCATTCACCTCCACATGGGGCAGCACATTTGACTTGGAGACCCATGCTTGTGTGTAGTTTTTTTTACCCCCTTCAATTCATTGCTGCACTGAAACAATTCCTGATTATTGAAATAAACTTTTGGTGTGACGTTTCATGGCCTTCCTTTCCACGCATCCTGACCGATGCCCATGATGATAGTCAACCTTTTTTGGAACCTCTTACTTTAAAAAAACCACTTGGTTAGGATTAGGGAAAGTTGATGCTTTGGGCTAAAATGAACATTTTGTTAAAGGGACAGTATGACATATAGTACATTTGGGATGACATCATTTATCTGTGTTTTCCAAAATGTTAACATCACTGTTAAAAAATAATTGTTTTTTAAGATGAGATAAGATAAGATGTGATAAGTGGTTAAAGTCTGTTCAGGCTTAGTCATAAAAAACACTTAAGTTTAGGGTAAGATCACTTTGTTAAGGTCAGAGAAACATGTTATGTGAATTCAAATGACTACTTCCTTAACGTTAAGCAGCCTTCAACATCACGTCTCAATAATAATCATGGGGTTACACTTATGGGACAATCATAGTTATGTGTTTTGGAAATGTGACACTTTTTTACGCTAATTGTGTCCATGTATGACAGCTTCTTGATTACCATGATCTTTTACATCATATCTTCTTATTGTCTGGACAACCATTGACATCTAACCCTGTTTTTAAAGTCTTACAGAATAAGTTTAATGATGACCATGACCATTATTATGATATGCTGCCAAGTATGGCAGAATATAAATTTACTTTTACATCTGTCATTGTAATATTTAATGTCAATGTCAATGTCAACTTTATTTATATAGCACATTTAACACAGCCAATGGCCTACCAAAGTGCTTTACAGCAAAATAAGTAGAAACAATAAAAACAAATAATAAAAACAATTAAAAAAAATAAATAAATAAAAAAACAAAAAAAACAATAAAAAATAAAAAATAAAAAAATTAAAATAATATAGAGAAATAAAACAGATAAAAGACCCAATAAAAGCGTTTAGAGTAAGATCATGTCCTCTCTCAGTACATTTTAATGGGAATTTTACTCCATGTTTGCTACAAAATACTTAATACTTTAAGAAATAAAAAAAAAACAAGCATTACAATTACTTTTTCATCAGTAGTTAAACGTTGGGGTTTTATGACTAAAAAGAGCAAATCTGGGTGGGAAAGTGAAGAAGCCTTATTTTCCCCTCCTTCTTTACTGAGGTACCCTTGAGCAAGGCCCTTAACTCTAACCCGGGATTTCCACGGCTGCACCACAGTTTTGTTCCGTCCTGCCCGGCGTCAAACCCAACCGGGAGCGTTACGGCAACGGAGCAGACCATGCTCCAGGAGAGAAATCTGCTTTTTAAAATTAAGTTGCACTGTTAATAGCCTACAGTTATTTCGGCAGCCCAATTAAATCCAAACGAGTGTCTTAAGGCTACCGTAATTACTGTAGTAGCAGCACAACTAAATGGCCCGATTTTTCAAATTTTGTTGATTTAGTAATTTTCTTTGTCTTAGTCATTTTACGTGTTTGTCACAGGGGCGGTTCTCGAGAGGGGCCAACTCCGGACCCCCCTGTGGCCCCCCGGAACGAAGAGTCTGCATTAATAATAACATGACAGAGTTCTTGTGATTATTTTGTACTAAGGTTGTATGTGCCCCTCTAACAAAAAAGCTGGCCCCGACCTGGCCCTTCCATTAAAACTGGTCTAGAACCGCCATGGTTTGTTGCTGAAATATGATCGGGAGGCTGCACAGGTTGTCTTATTTTGGCAGTGGACCAGATGTTTTATGTTGATTCCTGTCTGACCTCCTGTCTGGTACGATCTGCTCTGTTGAGCTTGACGCGATTAGTCTAAAGACATCAACTACACTGGTGGGCACAGGCTAAGTGGGTGGAAGTCCTTTCCTAATTGTATGTTATTCATTTATACTATTTATTTTTGGTGTATTATTCTTTCACGAGTAGAGATCAAGGAACAAACGTCACTTTGGCCAGCCTCCTCCTGCTGCTGCTGCGCTGCTGCGCTGCTGCGCTCTGAACTTGAAGGAAAACTTCCTGAAACCGAAACTACTTATTGTATACCCCATGTTCTGTACATTTTCTTATGTAACTCGTATCTGTTGGCTGTCGGTGACACGGTAAGTTGTTTTGGATGATAACTAATGCTCATTAAAACGCCGTTTTTGGCACGGTGGTCGTGCCATGGTGCCTCCTGCGCTCATGCCGCACTTATTGATCAAATTACAATTATAAAGTTACATAAGGGTGTTAACATTTTACATGACGGCGGCTGGTCGTATTGTTGAGGCCTGTTAGTTGTGGTTGTTTTCCGCTGGACATTTCTGTATTAATATGTCGTTTTTAAAAGAGTTTGTGCGCGTCGTCACACATCTGGCTATTTTAAAAAGCTGAACGGTGATAGCTGCACTGCTGGATTTTGAACCTTAGTGACTTTTTCTTTGTTCATTACACTGAGATTTTTTCGGTCCCGTTTGTTGATTTGTCTGTTGGCAGAATATTTCCAAACCTGTGAACAGATGTTAAAGTGTAAATTTAGACCATGGACCAAGTAAATCCAGATCAAGAAGTCATGCAGCCCTTTTTTACAGAACTAAAGTGGTTGAAACTATAAACTAAAATATCAGTAAATGATTCATTCAAAATTAATAAGCCATTAGTTACAACTTACAACTGCTTTACAAAGACTAACTCATAAGATAGTGACACTTTATGTTGTGAGACGGGACATCTTTCATCATTTTTGTGAATTTCTTTCATGATTTACAGAAAAAAATCTTCTTTCTAGTCTGTCCAGTGTCAACTTTTCCAGTCATATGTTTGTTGCCAGCATCACGGACACAAAGTGAGGCCTGAATCTGATCATGTTTTTGGTCATATTTAAGGGTTCACAAACTTTCAAGCAGCACTAAAACACAGTATGGACACATATACTGTACATCCATCGACAGCGCTTTACAATCTATTCTCAAGCTAACATGCTTATAAGGAAGTTTTCTATGTGCTCTGACTCTGTGAAGTGTTCCCTGTTCAGAAGCTATATCACTCCATTTTATACTGCCCAATTGTGGTCTAACTATAAAAAAAAAAGAGTATGCAGAGGCTCAAGGTTGCATACAATGATGCAATGAGGCTGCTACTCTGTGTTCCTAGGTGGCATAGTGCCAGCCAATTGTTTGTGTCCTCTAGAGTGCCAACCTGTGAGGCACTCTTAAGACAGTTGATATTTAGTTTTATGTGTCGCCTGGACAAGTCAGAGAACCACATAATGGAAGCCCTAGTCAGCCCTCTGAAAAGTTGTTATAGATACACGTCGAGGCTAAGACGGCATTGGTGCAATAGCTTGTATATTTTATAATATGCATTTTTTTCCTTCTTTGTATTCTTATTGAATCTCTATTTTATATATTTATTTTTTACTGTATGTTGTGTTATATGGACCTGTGTCTGTAATAAAGTGTATACTTATAAAGTGTATTATTATATAGGAGTGGTATCATTTTTGTCATAAAAGCAAATTAGTATATTTCCCAAAATCTCAAACTCAACACTGATAACTCATTTGAAAATTGAAAACTAATTTCCCCTCTTCTGTCTCCTCAGTGAGCAGAAATGCAGGTTAAAGAGCTGCTCCTTCAGACGCTGCTACACATAGGTGATGGTGATTTCGAAACCTTTAAATGGTACCTTACGGAAGGCTCTGACAGCTGGGAAGCAATTCCTGTATCCAGTCTGGAGAAAGCTCCCCGGACAGGAACTGTGAGTCACATGACACAGGCCTACGGTGAGGAGTCAGCTGTGAACATCACTGCTAAGATCCTGGAGAAAATGAAGAAAAAAGATGCTGCAGACATGTTAAAGAAAACATATGCAGGTGCAGTGGATGGTGACTTTGTTAAATTTACTAATAAGTCAAAGTTAAATCTTTGTTTTCATGTCTCTTACTGTTTAACTGTATCTGTCCTTGTTTTTCAACCACAGAGGGAAGAGCTCGTGCCACTGCTCCTGCTGCTCCTCCTGCTGCAGCGGCTGCTGCTCCTGCTGCAGTGTCTGCTCAGGGTGGAAGTGTGGTTTTTGCCCCAACAGTCTCCGGCAGTAGCACTGGAACATGGAATGTAACCATCAACAAATAAACTCATGAAACACAGCCATACCAGGAAGACTAGACGGGAATACACTATAAGGTTGTGGTTCAGAGACAAATATCTTAATCATCAGATGGATTGTCATGAAATTTATCGCAGACCAAGTCTTAAAAGGACACATTATAAATATTTGGTAACCCTCCAATTTTTACTTAAGTGCAAGCCTCACGTTGTTTTCCCCAAAGAAAATGCACTAACCAAAATGACATGTTGTTGCCAACTATATAACATATGTTTCTTCTGCTATGTCCAATTTATCAGAGTTTTGGACTGCAGTATTTGATACAATTGTTACAGCGTTAGGCAAACCAATACATCTTGCCCTCTTCGGGATACCACCCACCCTCATTAAGACCCAAACCGAACAACAGGTAATTGCATTTACCACTGTCCGCGCAAGGAGGCTCATTCTTCTAAAATGGACTCGTTCCTCCACACACAACAATTGGATTGTTGAGGTACTGAAATGTGTTAAGCTTGAAAAAATCAGGTACTCTTTAAGAGGTCCCCTTCAGACCTTTTACAAAATCTGGCAACCCTTCTTAGCTCATATTGACACATTGGATATCAATCAATCAATCAATCAATCAATCTTTATTTATATAGCGCCAAATCACAACAAAAGTCATCGTAAGGCACTTAACACATAGAGCAGGTCTAGGCCGTACTCTTTAATATAAAGAAACCCAACATTCCCACATGAGCAAGCACTTGGCGACAGTGGCAAGAAAAATCTTCCTTTTAAACGGGAAGAAACCTCAGGCAGAACCAGGCTCAAAGTGGGCGGTCATCTGCCTCGATATCAAGAAAGAAACTGATAACTGAGCCCTGAGCTTGTCCTGCTAATTATCAAATGTTATCCTTCCAACATGCTAACCCAAAAAAGGGAACATGGTCAACATACAACAAGAACTGTACTGTGTGAGTCCACATGGACACATAGGAGGGCTTTCTAATCTGGAGCTCTTATTGGCAGTAATCGTCAAGTCAACATAATTTGTCCGTGCTATGTCTGTGTTTCATGTACCTAACTGTTCCTCTGTGGTTGTACTGGGCAGCTTCCAAGTATGAATGTGTGAATATGATCCGAGTGTTCCTGAAAAAGAAAGCATTACTCCTCCAAATAAATACAAGTTTTTAAAAAAGAAGCAGTAGTATTAGTATTCTTTGTGTTTTGAATGTGTTAATCATCCCTTTGTCTGTTCTCAGTGTCTGACTTATAGTAGGAAAAGCACAGACACTACTAATAATAACAATGTCTCAGGTTTGCAATCATTAATATCATTATTTACACTTGTAATTTTCCTACTGTGACACGTCTATATGTGAAAAGGGTCTGTTTATTATCCATACCTTACACCTGTGTCACTGCCAAGAAAAGCCCTTTGTTCTGTTAAAGTGATACTGGGATTTTAACATACCTTGCTGTCATGGTGCCTGTCGTTTCCACCTCTCGCCAGTAGGTGGAGCTGTAGCCACATAAATTGATTAGGCTATTTGTTTAGCAGCAGTTTCCTACAGCCCAAATTGATGCTATCAAATAGCTTGTTTTGGCCGAGTAACACTGCAAACTGCAAATATATATCGCATAAAAGCAGCAAATCCTTCCAGATGTCAAGCAGGAATTGGGGAATGTTCTTCATTTTTACTAAATGTATCAAAGTTGTTGTATGAAAGCTTTACTGCCTCTACCTCTTAATAAGTTGGTCTCTCTCTCTCTCTCTCTCTCTCTCTCTCTCTCTCTCTCTCTCTCTCTCTCTCTCTCTCTCTCTCTCTCTCTCTCTCTCTCTCTCTCTGAAGTAGATGACGAGAGGAGCAAAGTCTCACAGTCGCGGAAACTGTACAGCGACCATCTGGACTGTCTATCTTCTCTGTTGTGGGCTGGATAAAGGACATACTGTACATGTAAGCTTTGAAACTTAGCATATACTGTAAATACTGACCTTTTTATTCATGTATTTTACTTCATTCTGACATACATTGTTACATTTAGTAGTTTGTTTAACTGATTGACTTTGTAACCTTAGCTATTATCAGTGTTGTTCATGCTGATGCTGTTTATTATCTATCTATCTATCTATCTATCTATCTATCTATCTATCTATCTATCTATCTATCTATCTATCTATCTATCTATCTATCTATCTACCTATCTATCTATCTATCTATCTATCTATCTATCTATCTATCTATCTATCTATCTATGTATCTATCTATCTATCTATCTATCTATCTATCTATCTATCTATCTATCTATCTACCTATCTATCTATCTATCTATCTATCTATCTATCTATCTATCTATGTATCTATCTATCTATCTATCTATCTATCTGTGTACTCTAAAACAAAACTAACTTACATTTGTTATATTTGGATTTATGTTAACTTTCCTTATGTGTATTTCAGACCACACGTACACCAATGTTGCAACTCTTGTATGTTTCACTTCTTGGAAACAGACTAACTTCCTAGTACCTCAAGGGGATTATCTGAGAGGAACCATTCCAATTGAGGTTTAACTTCCTCATAGTTGCCAATTATTTAAATGATTCTAGCTATTCTATCTAATGAATGATCTAATAGTTGAAGGATCAGGAGGTTGACTTACATTACAGTTGAAATGAAGATGGCATACTAATGTTTGCTCATTTTAGCAGTAATAGAGAGAAACATGGGACCCTTAGATGAAAGAGGATTTTCCACAACCTGGCAACCCAAAAGTTGTTCTAATTAAAACTGATTTGTAAAACTTTAGTAAGCTTTGACTTATGAGATAGTTTTTCATCATTCTTGTGACCCCCCCCCCCCCTGCAATTTACAGAATAAATAAACCTTCTCTTGGGTGTCAATGTAGTGGTGATAAGTCCTCAACTTGAGGAAAATAAAAAATAAAAATAAATAAATTAAGAAACTCAAATCGAAATGGCCACTGAGGCACCTCAGGAATCTTACGCAGGGGGAAAAAAGTGCAATGTCCAGACAAGCTTGACGTTTCTTCGGTTTATTTTATCATTTTGCGAGCAAACAAAGAACAATGGCATCTCTCAAACAACATATGCCCTCCCCAGTGCCTGCTGGTCCTCTACCTGTCTACCTGTAGAAATAGATTCACCTCTGTGCCCCAAGGCCCTCAAAACAAAAGCATTAATCAGTACTTAAATTAACTAAAATGATACTTATATTATAATCAAATGAATTAAGCTGTATTCTTCAAAACAAACAGCCACAACAAATACATACATTAACATTTCATTTTTAATTTAGCAAGAATAACAAATACATGTGTGTTTGTTGGCAGCAAGCACTGACACAAAGTAGTTTGACATTCTGAGAAATGATTTGCTTTGCTGCTGAGAATTTAATGAGAAGATCGGTAAGACGCTCATGTTTATTTATGTTATTAGCTTAGCTTAGCATAAAAACTACACTTAGCCTGCTCTGCTAATGTAACAAAAACAGCCAGTCAAAGTCAAATTTGCTAATTAACATATTATATCTTGTTTGTTTAAATTGTATGATAATCAAGATCTTAAAATGTCAGGTTGTGGTTGAAATGGAGGTTAGGGTTATGTGCCCAACTTCTTCTTGAGTGACTTCCTGGTGTCTCTGCTGGTTGAATGGCAACCTCACAGTGACGACAAGACTCCAGGAAGTCACTGGTCCTGTCCAAGAAATAGACAAGCACATATTCCCCCTGTAAAGCACAGTGTGGACAGATAGGACTAATGTCAAACCAATCCCTTAATGTTGAAAGAACAAATTTTCCCTCTTCTTCCTCCTCAGTGAGCAGAAATGGCGATTTCACAGAGCCTACTTGGGAACCTGGAAGACCTGCGTGATGATGATTTTGAGAAGTTTAAGTGGTACCTTACGATGAACGTGTTGGACAGCTGCAGACCCATTCCTAAATCCCGTCTAGAGAAAGCGTCCCGGCCGGACACTGTGACTGAGATTATACAGATCTACGGTGAAGAGTGCGCTGTGAAGATCACTGTTGAGATCCTAATGAAAATATACAACAACAACGCCGCAGAGACGTTAAAGCAAGCATACGCAGTGGCAGTGGATGGTAAATTTACTGATGAGTCAACACACACACACCAAGAAAGTGCTATTTTAAAAAATATTTCTTTGCTTTTCCTACCTCTTTGAGGCCATGACAACATAAAACATAGATTTTCTTTCTCATTTACCCTAAATGTAATGTTTTACAGACCTCTATATCTCCAGCAGGATCTCTAATGTCAGCAGTGATTTGTTTTATTCTTCATTTATACACTAGCACAACTTGTTTCTATAGCAACCATTATGCAATCTGATGGTCTTTTGTGTATAACATACCTCATACAAGTAAAGATTGCCCAAAAAGTTAAATGGGTTAAATACATTTTGTTTTTGACCAGATATCATGACACCTCTACCAAACGGTTGAGCAGACCTACAAATGGTTAACGTGTCTCTCTCTCTGTTTATTGTATCTGTATTTTTTTATTATTTTTTTTATCCACAGGAGGAGAAGCTACACCCTCCACCTCCTGCTCTGCTTTGGCACCTCCTGCTGCTCCTCCTGCTCAGAAAGGAATGGTGATCATCAATGGGAGTGTGGTCATCCATGGGAGTGTGGTCATCACAAAGCCTACAGAGTTTAATTCACCTTGATTTACATTACGAGCTTTTAGAAACACCTCAGACAAATCCCTCGATAGAGTCCACTGCTGAGGAGGAATACTACTGTCAACGTCCTGACAGAGACAATAGAGCTCAGTGTAGGAAGTTTTCTTTAAAGACATGACTGATGACTGAGACATGACTGGCCAAGAAAAAGAAACTTCAAAATGTTTTTAACTTCTTCACGGAGACAACAAACGAGCAAGACCTCATAAAAGACATCACAGAATACAAACAGGACCTGGACTACAAACAAACTCAGATGGATGATCAGTGAAAGACCAGCGATGAGATGCAGAGATGCATGCACTGACAGACTTGATACCCTTTTTGCATCATTTTAGCCCATTTTTAGCCTTTTCTAAACACATTCCATGAACTCTTCTGTTACATTGATTGTACTTTAGCATGCAATAAGACAAATGTTCTCTCATTTAAAGGTTGCATGGTAAGACTCAGATGGATTAAACATAGTGGACATTAAACATGATTACATGTACAGTAAGTGAATTCAAACATTAAACAGCATTGAAATATGCTAACTTGATTATTTCCCCCCTAGACTTACATTGTGTAAGAGAAGTCTGTAAATGAGCACATTACTTTTTTTGAGCGTCACAATCCCCCCAATGACTTGTCTCTCTATCAGAAAGTGATCCATCCAGGTCCAATCACATTGAAAAGTCTAGAAGAGCCACATTCAAGTTAGCTGGATGTTAGTCATCTCAGCCGGCGGATGTCTGTAGTGAGCGTGTGCATTATGTTTTCAGGAAGTGGCTTTTTTGGCTTTACGTGCCACAGAGCGACTTTCATTGGAATAAATGATAGAAATATCCAGTTATCTTTATACATCCATGATACTGTTTCATTCTTTATTGAATATGTTCCCAGAGGATGAACTGCTGTCACACTGATCTCCTCACTTCTCATAACCTGGTTAAAATAAATTGTTGTCATGCTAACATGCTACACTAATGAGGTTAATATTCAGTTTGAATGATCTTTAGCTTTAAAAGCTAAATGATTTGAATCATTATTGTTTGTTTATTAACTTTAACACATCAACTAAAATTCAAACTGCAGTGGGTCAGTGGGTGTGATTTTTATTTTTATTTTTAATTTTTATTTTATTTTTTTTTGGGGGGGGGGGGGGGGGGGGGGGGGGGGTTTTGTCAGGGGAGGATGTCTTTCATAATTGCATGTTATTAATGTATATTATTTAACTTTTGGTGTTTTGTTGTTTCCTGAGTAACTTTTTGTTAAGATAAAGGAACACACGTCACTCATTGGCCAGCCTGTAATCTCTCTCTCCACTTAAACATCTGCTCATATCTCGTGGCTGCTGCTGCAGCTGCGCCTCTGAACTTCAAGCGTCTTCAACGTCCCGAAACCGAAACTAAATACTGTACGCCATTTTCTGTACATTTTCTTATGTGACTGGTATATGTAGGCTGTCGAACCACGGTAAGTTGTTTTGGATGATAACTAATGCTCATTAAAGCGCAGTTTTGGCACGTTGGTCGTGCAGTGGTGCAGCCTGCTGTGCTCGCGGCGCACGTATTGGTCAAAATACAGATGTTAAGTAAAGTTAAGTGTGTAAACGTTGAACGGCGCCTGGTCGTATTGTTGAGGCCTGTGAGTTGTTGTTTTCCGATGAACATTTCTGCGATCAGCTCATGAATCATTATTCATTTCCTCATTAAACTGAGGAGATTATTCAAGTTTATTAATTTGTCTGTTGGCAGAGTATCTCCAAAGCTGTGAACAGATGTTACAGTGTGGAAGTTAAGACCATGGACCAAGTAAATGATTTTGGTTGCCAGGTTATGGGAAATCATCCTCCCACAAGTTGCTTACTTTGTCTTTTAGCTCTTAAATTCATCTTGAAGTCAGCTATAATGAGCTGTCTGACCACATCTGGACCAGATAAGGGCTTAAATTAACTGTTATTTTCATTATCAATCAATATGATGACTTTTTGATCTCTAACATGTCAGAAAATAGCCTCAGTCACCTATAGGTTAAGGTGATGCTGGGACTGGGGGATGTTTCTCATTCTTGCTTGCTTTGAATCTATCAAAGTTGCCAATTATTCTTCTATCTTCTAATGAATTATTTGACTAATTGATGGATCAAAAAGCTGACTTGAGCACTAGTTACAACTTACAACTGCTTTACAAAGACTGTCATAGTGACACTGCATTTCTTTATGTTGTGAGACGGGACATCTTTCATCATTTTTGTGATTTTTTTCATGATTTTTTTCATGATTTACAGAAATATGTTTGTTGCCAGCATGCACGGACACCAAGTGTTTTGATATTTTGTGAGATAATTTGCTTTGATGCAAAATGGGGTCACAGTTACTAAAAGGAAGGGTTCGCATACTTTTTAAGGCCTGAATCTCATCATGTTTTTGGTCATATTTAAGGGTTCACAAACTTTCAAGCAGCACTAAAACACAGTATAGACACTATAATACTTTAAGACTGATAACTCATTTGAAAATTGAAAAATAATTTCCCCTCTTCTGCCTCTTCAGTGAGAAGAAATGCAGGTTTCACAGCTGCTCTTTGACTTTCTGGAAGACCAGGGTGATGAGGATTTCCAAACGTTTAAATGGAACCTTATGAATGGCTCTGACAGCTGGGAAGCAATTCCTAAATCCCGTCTGGAGAAAGCTCCCCGGACAGAAACTGTGAGTCAAATGATACAGCGCTACGGTGAGGAGTCAGCTGTGAACATCACTGCTAAGATCCTGAGAACAATGGGGAACAAAAACGATGCAGTGAAGTTAGAGAAAGCATACGCAGGTGCGGTGGACGGTGACTTTGTTAAATTTACCAATAAGTCAAAGTTACATCTTTGTTTTCATTTGTCTCCCACTGTTTAACTGTATCTTCTTTTCTTTTTTTTCAGGGGCAGGGGCAGCTACATCCTCCACCTCCTCCTCTGCTTCCAGACCTCCTGCTGCTCCTACTACAATGTCTGCTCAACAAGGGGGTGTGGTCTTCGCTCCAGTGTTCGATGGTAGTACCGTTGGAGCAGTGACTGTAAACATCAACACTCCAAACCAGGGAAACTAAAATACACCATGAGGCTTTAGTTCAGGGTCAACTATCTCAATTATCAGATGGACTGTCATGAAACTTACATCAGGTAATTAAAGCAATAAAATGACAAATTATAATGATTTAGTAACCCTCTGACTTCTAACCATGTCCCCAAATGATAACGTGTACTAACATTGATCTCCTACTCTCTCTTTATCTGGTTGAGATGTGATTTTGACACTGCGTATCAATCTAAACTAACAATGTGAACATGGTCAACATTCAGCAAGTCCTCCAAATTAAACAAGGCCAAAGACATTATTAGACCAAGTGAGTCCAGATTGACATATATGAGTGTTTTCTAATCTGGAGCCAAAATGATATAGTCTGTCTTTGCTTTCCAAAACTGTAACACATTAGGCTACTAGTTAAGATCTGGTTTGGTTTAGGCACAAATACCACTTACATAGGAATAAGGAAAGATAATGATTTGGGCTAAAATGGTCTCTTTCTTAAAGGGATTGTTTGTATTTTTTAGAAGTGGGGTTGTGAGAGGTAGCTACTGTATACATAGTCATTGTATTACCTGCAGTACATTTGGGTAACCCTTTTTTTTAGGTGGCTAAAGTATCGTCCACAGCTGTACAGCGCTTAGCTAACTTGGTGCATGCCGACCCAAATCTTCTGTAAGTAATACATTGACTGTGAATAACCACAAAAATTCAAACTATCCCTTTAAGGGTACATAAACATGTAGTGTGGGTTAAAGTTATTACCTCCTTAAAGTTAGGTGACTCTTATCATCATGGATACAATAAGAACAACGGGGTAAAGGTTAGGGCATGATCATATAGTTTTATAGTTACATTCTTTGGATTTTTTTCTAATTGTCACCATGACCATTATAATGATGTGACACCAGCTATGGCACAATATAGATGTATTAAACACAGCTGTCATTATAATCTTAACAGTAAGATAATGGGCTCTTTTGGTAAATTTTAATGAGAAATTTTACTACACGTTTGTTACAAAATAAAAACCACCATAATAAATAACAAAACAAGCATTATAACTGCTTTTTCACCACTAGATAGCTGGTTTCCAAATCAGGGTTTGATATGAAAACATGAAGTATTCACTATGTGTATTTTTAATGTATAATGTGTTAAACATTCCTTTGTCTGAACTCAGTGTCTGCCTTTTGCATTTTGACTTGTCACAGTAGGAAAAGCAGATTGAAAATAACGCCATCATTATTATTTTTTATTATTTTTGTCACGTCTGTGACATGCCTCTGTGAAAACGGCCTGCTCGTTATCTTTACCTCAAACCAGCATCACTGCACAGAAAAAGTTTTTTCCCCATTAAATTGTTGATACTGGTATTTAAACAGATTTTACTTTCAGGCTCTTTTCATAGTTACATGTCAGTATGGTGCTTTGCCATCTCTACCTCATGTCAGCAGGTGGAGCTGCAGCCACATCTGAGCAACAAAAACCTCACAGACTAATAACCAAAAATACACTCTGTGCCTATTTTCATTTCACAGTAGAAAAAAAACTCACTGTGGAATAACTGAGGGAACATGTGCTTGGACTTTTCAGACCCTTTTTTAGTCATGCTGCCATTTTTCTAAAAAGAGTTCTGTATTTTTAAAAGTTGTTTCATACCAAAGAAATCAGTGATTATTTTATACATCATGTAAAGGAGTGAATGTGAAGCTGAATGTACACGATTTTGTTAGTTTAGATCAATCAAAGTCCAGAAGATGTTAGCCTAAATAAAAGGGATCTGTATAATGGATTTGGTCTTGTTTTTGTATTTCTTTCATTAAATTGAGTTAAATCCATACTTGTGCCCTTTGAATATATATATAACCGTCTCATGTGTGTTTCTTTATAGAACCTTATTTTAACAAGGCAGAAAGGTCTTTGTAAAGTTTTGCCTGCTGATTTGTCAATCAGCATTTGTCTTTCATACAAAATATTTAACTGCACTCCACAGGAAGCTTAGTTCTTAAAATTCAAAAAATATTCAGTACTATGAGCAATTTGCCTTGGTTTTATAAGTCTATATAAATCCCTGACATGTAAAAACTAATTTAATGTACAAAGAGAAAGTGCATAGTCAGATGATGGGAAAATTCTACTTGTGGTAAAGACACGTGCTTTGTGTCACGTTTTCAGCATTTCTCTGCTTTTCTCGGATATGAACTTGTGCTTATGTTTGGCCGTTCTCAGACTTCCTATTTATTGTTCTAGTTTTGAAACTAAAAGCAGTCTATTAACTGCATGCTACTGCATTTTCAGCATTCTCAGAAGTCTCATCGTTTTCTGAGACTTCTACCTAGTCGCTACGGTAAGACATTTATTAAGATATTTAAGAAAATATTTCTCACAGCTTGTCACAACTGGTCTGACTTCAAATCAAAGTTTTCACAAGGATGATTGAATATCATAACATTTCACAATATCATTATTATGATGTTTACCTATACTTTGAATTCAGTTAGATTTTGACAAATAATCTAGTTTTGTATTTTTAACATAATATAGTGAGATCAATATTTTAAAATGTTGACTTTATACTGATTTATCAAATCATTGATGCAAAATACCAAATACACCAAGCTAAAAAATGTCAGTTCTACAGTGATGTGCATATGTTGCATAAAGTTACATAAAGTTTTTGTAAAAACAATATATGGCTACCTTATAGCACTGTGGTTGTTCAATGAAGAAATAAACCTTTGAAATGTTTATTGTAAATTGATCTTAAGTGTCAAATTATCAAAAATATCAGATTTTTTAAATTCAGGAAGTTCGTCTTCTTCAACATGAATGTGAAAGAAGAAGTCTTAGAACTTGGATAAGTGCACTTTCAGCTAAATATAAAAAGTGGCTTACCATTGCACATCAATCTGCAAACTGAAATCTTATTTTCTTTCCTTTCAGTGATCAAAAATGCAGGTTCCACTTCTGATCTTAGACACTCTGGATGAGCTGAGTGGTAATGAATTCAAAAGGTTTCAGTGGAACCTCACTCAGGAAGTGCTGAGTGAATGTAAGCCCTTTCGTAAGGGCCAGCTAGAGAACCAGGAGAGGGAAGACATCGTGAATAAGATGATCAACAGCTACGGAGAAGAACCGGCTGTGAACGTCACGGCTGAAATCCTGAAGAGGATAAACTACAACAATGCAGCGGACAAGTTAAAGAAGGCATACGCAGGTGCAGCAGATCATGAGTTTCTGTGTTAATCATGCTTCAACTAGTCAAAGCCTTCATATTTCTGCTCAAGCTTTGTATTTTGTATTATTAGAAGTAATTGTTATTCTCTTCCTTTCTCTTTTACTTCACCAGGGGGATCAACAGATGGGAAAAACCCTCCACCTCCCTCCTCCTCCTCCTCCTCCTCCTCCTCCTCCTCTGACGTGGCTCCTGCTGCTGGCGCCTCAGTTTTTGCCCAGGGTGGAAGTGTCATTGTGGCTCCAAATATCCAAGGCGCCAGCTCTGGTGTGTCAATTAATATGAACATAAATACACAGTAACTGTCTTTGTTGTTGATTTTTAGTGGTTTTTACACCTCTTTAAAATGTGAATCAAATTATTCATGTTGCTTAACTTGAAAATGTAGCAAAAGCCTGTGTCAAGCTGAACAGCCTGAACCACCACAGGGGTTTCATTACAGCAAAAAATGTCTTGTGCTAATGTCTGAGATAAACACTTCAGTGGTTCTTAAAACAATCTCCTCAGTAGCTATTACTTAACAACTTAACATGGAAACTCTAGGACTCTGTCTGTGATTTTGGCATGGTGAACATCTAAGATACTACAATTCCCATGAGCCTCAGCAGCCATTTCTATGGGTAAGAAGCCAGTCAGACGGCAAATCAGAGTAGCAATAAATTTAAACCGGTAAATAAATCGTACCGGTTTATAAGACGTAATCTATTTTGGGGCGTGTCATGCTGGGAAAAACACTTTTCTATGATCGACTGGTTTATTTTAATGCATACCAGATCTATATCCAGATCCAACCTCTCTACATTTTTACTGGTGTATAAGATGCACCCCACTTTTAAATAAAAAAAACTGTGTCAAAGTTGTGTCTTATTTACTGGTTTTTATGGTAGCTAGTTGATGAAGTTGCAAACAAAATGCTTTCTGTACATTACTTTGATCCAAGAACCAGATATTATCATTCCAGTCTCAGACCTTGATGAAGGCTGCAAGCCGAAACACGTTGGTCTATTAATAAAGTTTTGCTGGAGGTTCCTTCGGACTTCATCTTAGGCTCTGTGGAAGGGGACCTGCTCCCTATGTAGATATAAACAGCTCATTCTAAGCTAAGGAAAACACAATGATTCTTATTTTCAGATGATTACACACTTATCAAATTAAACTTGTGAATATCATATTCATATTTTGTTCTACTAGATGCCACTAAATTCTCCACACTGCACCTTTAAAGTAACCTTCCAGTCAATAAGGTGTTTTTCCTTGTTGTTCCTGTTACTGACACCCTTCAGTAGCATTACTAAAAAACAATACTTGACTCGACACACTTCTGTGCTTAAACTGTACAGTACTAAAAACATGAATAACAGCTCTTGTACAGACTTGCTGCCCTCGACACATCCCATACTTACTGATGTACATACTGAACACCGCCTCGGGGTCGGTGGGCTTGCCAGATTTGTTCATGTTTCAGAGTCAGATAGTATTTTCCAGTCTGTTAGCTTGGAGATAGAAGACTCAGTTCTTGTTAGCCTGTTAGCTTGTTAGCCTGTGGACACTTTGCTGCTTTAGTTTGGTTAATAATATAATTAGACCGCTTTAGTGCCTGTTAATAACTTATACATTTTGATAGAAATGTCTTCATTTTATCCAGGGTATTTCTTATTTTGTCTTGATAAAACATGACGAGTTGTGCAGCAGATCATGGGTTACTGTGTTAATTATGCTTCAACTAGTCAAATAATTCATATTTTTTGCTCAAGCTTTGTTTTGAATAGAAGAGGTAATTGTTATTTTCTTTCTTTTCTTTCTCTTTTACTTCACAAGGGGGATCAGCAGCTGGGAAAAACCCTCCAACTCCCTCCTCCTCCTCTTCCTCTTCCTCCTCTGACGTGGCTCCTGCTGTTGGCGCCTCAGTTTGTGCCCAGGGTGGAAGTCGCATTGTGGCTCCAAATTACCATGACCCCAGCTCTGGTGTGTCAATGAATATTAACATAAATACACAGTAACTGCCTCTGTTGTTGATTTTTTTAGTGGTTTTACACGTTTTTAAAATGTGAATCAAATTATTCACGTTGCTTTAACTTGAAAATGTAACCACAAGCTGAACAACCAAACCATGACACGTCATTACAGCAAAAATTATGAATTTCTGCAGACATTTTTGAAATTGTTAGATTTATAAGTAATAACAAACATGAGTTAGCTGAACTTTGTGACAAACAAACAACTTTTCTATTAAAGACTGGTTTATTGGAATGCATACCAGATCTATATCCAAAAATGTGTCTTATTTACTGTTTTTTACGGTAGTTGTCTTGAAATGTCTTAATTTTACGGAACCTCTCTAGAGCCATTGTTTGGTTTCTCTACTGGGCTAATGTAGAAACATGGTGGTACAACATGCATGAATTATTAATACTAATATTAAGTGTAAGAATGTTAATCTGTTCTGGATTTGGGTTTTGTTTTTGTTTATTTTTTAATGGCTCCTTTTTTAAATATTTTGAGAATTGCTCTGTCTTCTGCCAGAAGCAATTAGGGGCTGGTGTATAGGAGCCATGTATTTGATTTGATTAAATGGTAATGTTCCTCCCAAACACTAGGGGGGACATGGTAAAGGCCCGCTGTGCACAGGTTTACTTAAGTTCATGCAAGTCATCACAGGTGCACCTAAGGTCAAAGGCTAAACTTTGTTTGTTTTTTTACTGTGCTCAGGAGTGAAGGGATATTTTTAATTTTTGTTGTATTGTTTAATTTATGTAAAAGGCTTACCAGAGGTGCAGACATTGCGCACTATGACATATGGTGAGAAAATAAATACATCATTTCATCAACTGGACCGGAAAAGACTGAATAGCCTTTTGTTTATTCATGAGTACATATGTAAACAATCAGAGCCAGTAGAAGCCAGTAGCTTCTAAAGTTTAGGGCATAGTCACTACAGATTTAAATCAAAAATACAGACTCTATCAGTATCTTTCTGTCGGAGATGATAAAACATCTCTCTAATCTAAAAAATAACATCACTTCCACGTGTCAAACATGTTAAACATCATATGTGCGGACATGGCAACCTGCAGGATTTTCATCCGACGTGGAGGGTCAATCACGTGAGTGTGTGCAGCCGGAAGCTCTCTGTCAACGCTGCACCACGTGACTCAAATCAAGGACTAGTAGCACAAGGTACAGACAGACTTCTAGACAGGCGTCTAAAAGTCACAGTTTTAGTGCATGGTATCACCTCTTGTTATTGTAATAACAGTGGAATAAGCAACATCACATCATGCATACAGTCTATACGGTTCAAAAGTTAGTTACACACATCAGGAAATAAAGAGTGTCATAATTGTTTTTACTGTAAACATAACATAATAAAAAACAATTAAAAGAAAGGTAAAAGAAATATATATAAGTACATACAATTTAAATTAATAAATACAAATTTGGGGTGTTTACATATATATTTTAGTCAGAGGTTTCAGGGAACATCCCCAGAAAAACTTCCTCTGGGTAGAATTCACACTTTTAACGATATAAATCCGCGTAGAAGAGAGTGGCCTGTTCCCTTTATATAATAATAATAATAATAATGATAATAATAATAATAATAATGATTTGGGTTTTTTTACTATATGTTTTTATGTTTCCAATTCTTCCTGTTAAATGTTTGTTTTTATGTAAAGCACATTGAGTTGCCCCTGTGTATGAAATGCGCTATATAAAGCTGCTTTATTAACAATAATGATAATGATGATAATAATAATAATACTAATAATACTAATAATACTAATATTATTAATATTTATAATAATAATAATACATTTTATTCATAAAGCAGTTTACATTTGAAAAACAAAACTCAAAGTGCTACAAAACAGATAAAAAACAAACAAAAACAAAACAAAAACAAAACTTACAATAATAAGAAGAAGTGTGGTGAAAATACTACACGATATCTATCAACCAAATTTGTATCTTTCTACATTTTTCTTTAGAAACAGATAATAAATAATGCTCTTTGTGTAAATAAACTTGAAGCAGAGGAATGTGTCGTGTTACCGGAAGTAAACTCTCCCGGCTGATGATGCATGTGTCCTCACCTTGGTTAATGTTTGACTTCCTTGTTTCAACACCCGGAAGTGGGCTCTTACCGTTTACCACAAGCTAGCTGTTACCCGTAAGCGATGAAAGCAGAAAAGAATCGGTAAAACGTCACATAAATGGATATAATTTGACGTTAGGACGCGATTAAAGAGCCGATACGCTGTTTTTTAAAGGTTAGCGTCGCTGTAAGTCGCCATCCGTCACGGTTTTACTCAGTTAGCTTTCTATTATTGAACCATCTGGTGAAGCTTGCTAACATTAGCAGGTCGGTTACTGCCTGGTTGGTTACTGCCTGGTGATGGCTGTGGCACACAGAGGTTGTGTCGTGGCTGGATTTTTATTCCTTTTTCTGCTGGCTGGATGCAATGCGAGGATACACAAGCTCAGCCTGAAGGTAAGAAAGCTGTCTGTGTCTACCTGGAGATAAACACCGAGAAGACGTTTTATTAGCATGTTTATGCAAAGGAAGAACATTAACGCCAATGTGATGAAAAAGATTATAAAGTCATTATAAAGAGAAACTATCTCTACGTTATGACTTAGTATCTCAAAATAATGACTTAGAAACTCAAAATAAAGACCAAGTAAGTCAAAATAATGGGAAACTATCTCAAAATAATTAGAAACTATCTCAAAATAGTGACTTATAAACTCAAAATAGTGAGTTGGTAAATCTCAGGAATCTCTCTTTGCAGTTCTGTTTAATTAAAGTCTTGCATGACATTTTATTCCTTTAAAAAAAAGAACTATTATTCATTTTATTCTTTTTTTATTCAGCTCATATATGTAATTGTGGTAATTTTACATCATTTTCACCCCTGAGTATTTTTGTATGTAAAGCGTTTTGTAAACACTATTTGAAGAAAAGCGCTTTACAAATAAAGTTTACTGTCATTATTATTATTACTATTTTGACCAAATGTTTTATTCGCACATGTAAATTCTTCAGCTTAGAGCAAAACTTGAGAGTTTACAAACATTATCAAACATTAGGTTAGAGTACATTTCCTCTACAGGTTTTCTGAATGTATGAATAAAAACATCTGTTAAAACATATAACCCCTGTACGCTTTAAAAATTCACTAAAAAAACTTTTAAATAACTTAACATTGTGTTTGGCTCTGACACACTACACATTATGTTTGTTTTGGCTTCGACACACTACACATTATGTTTGTTTAATGATACTGAAGCTTGTTAAATTTAAATTAAGGCAGTTTTATTGATGCGTTTACCACACCTTGTGTGTACAGCTTCTCTCAACCAACATGCCAATTATGATTATTAAATTATTACTTTTTCTTTTATGACACCCTTAGGCCCTCTGGTGTGTTTGTACAAACAATGTGCTGTGAACATGTTCTGTACCTGTTTAAATAAAGCAGTTAAAACAGTTTATTAGCTTTGGTGTCAAAGAGGTGATGATTAAACAAACATGGAGTGAAGTGTTGTTGTAGAATAGACTATATAGAATAGTCTTTATTGTCATTGTACACGTGCATCCTTATGATATCGTAAGTTTAAAAAAAAAGATAGAAGGTGCTTGTAAAGGAATAAAATAAATGAGTAATTAGTAGTAAAACTAACTTAAAGACATATCACACACACACAAGATATTCCACTCACTGCCATTAATATTGCACAATTCCCCTTAATATTACACTCAAATTTGCTGTGGCAGTTATTACAGGATCAGGTTTTTGGAGCATTTAGAGCAGTTAGAATCTCTAGAATAACCTGCTGGTCCTGTAATGTCAAATTTATTTACTGACAAAAGAATGAAGACACAATGTTAACAACTATTGGAGATTAAATTGAGTTGCACATTTTACCTGACTGAACAGGTTTTTATTTGTTCGTTTGTTTGTTTTTCCCCTCAGAATGAAACTCGGTTCGTCGTCCACCTCAACACCTTCGGTTTCTACACTAACGGGACTCTAGATGTCAACCTGCTTTCTCTGCGCCTCCCAGAACAGCTGGTGAACTACAGCAAGTACCCTGTAAGAAGTGTGTGTGTGTGTGTGTGTGTGTGTGTGTGTGTGTGTGTGTGTGTGTGTGTGTGTGTGTGTGTGTGTGTGTGTGTGTGTGTGTGTGTGTGTGTGTGGTCACAGTAAACGATTTAATTGCACGATTCATCCCAATGTATCACATCCTCAATTTTCTATGTCACTGCACATGGGTATTTTTGAATTGAATGGCTTCCTCCAATACTTTAAAAATACAAACAATACACACCATATCATAAGGATATTACAAACATACACCAACACTACACAACATGAAAAAAACACCAACATACAACTGACAATTGTGCAAAGGGGCAGGAAAACAGCAGCAGCCGTTGTAATAAATATGATTTTTCATCAGCTTATACAAGAAAATGCTTTAAACAAGAGTCTATAATATAAAATTCTGCATATTTTTAGTACCAGTATTTGTGTGAACCACGTGTAACGGCTACTCGGCTAGATTTACTCATTGACTCTGTCACCTGGGTTTTGGGTTGTTTTCTTCTCCCCAGACTTGGTTTCAGTTGTTAAAGCGGTGCAGTGTGTTTGTTACTGCTGGAGTTCGCTGCTCTGCTAACATTAGTCTTTGAGAGAGTAGAAAAGAAGAAGAAGTAGAAACTTTATTTTGGACACATCTACAGGTCCATATTAATACAAATTTAAAAAAAGACAATACATTACAAATCTATACAGGGTTAAAACGGATAGACGTGTGCTCCAATGCTTCTAAAACCAAGAGGAGTATTTTGTGTCATTTAGCGGAGGTTGGGCTAATGCCGAACCATGAATCTCTACATTAGCATCCTCAACACAGCATGAAAGGCAGAGGACATTGTTAGAAACAAACATGTGACTAGCACTCCTCCATCTTGGAAGCTTCAGCACGTTTCTAAATGCGTCAGTGAATGCAACCTGAAGCTTTTTAATTGTCGCTTTGCTATAATTGCATCATAGAGTTCACAATTATACTCCAGGTTTGTGTCATAAGGGTAATTATTTAGTCATTAAAACACTGATAATGGATAACTAGCTCATACAACCCCACTTCAAAAACCATCCATTTAATCCAGTAAATCTTCAGACTGTGAACATGCATGTTTCTGATCATGCTGATGTCCCCTCTAATGTTCCTCTAATGCCTTCAGTTTCTCTCTAACCTGAGAGAGGCCCTTGAAACCTTTGTCCCATTACTTCAGAGACCATTGAGAGTTTCTGTAACACCTCTCAGGCTTCTCAGCAGCTTAAGGCTTAAGCCTCTAGATTCCTCATATTCTGTAGAAGAGCTGGATACTAGATTCATGCAATAATCTGTTGCCACACTGGATACCGTAGCTCCTTTTTCTAAAAGTCTTTACCCTGTTCCGCTTTAACAAAACCACCACTGTGGATCAATGACCGTGTCAGGTGGGGCCTGACACGGTCAGCTGATAATCTTTTATATATGCTGAATGAATGCATGTTTGCAATGATCCTTCAAATGTGGCCACAAACTTAAACTTGAATTAAGAAAAAGGATCAGATATTCATAAAATGCTGTCGAGAGATAAATGAGGAAAGATCAGAATACTATTCATTTGTGTCTCTTTTTCTTTTTCTTGAACGCATTAAAATTATTATTACTTCTTCACATCAACATGTTTTTTAAGCCCCAGCTACACATATACTTAAAGAGTTGAGAGCTTTCTAGGTTAATATTCTTTTTGCTTTATGCCAAGTATTAGAACTTACGTTTTGGATACTTGGGATAGCTTCTCTTTAATATGTTGACTGTTTTGCTTTGAGTTGTCAAAGTGCTCTATTGTTGGTCCTCCTGCCCCTGAGCTAATTCATTATTAGTGATTAAGTGTTTCCAGCAGCAATGTCGTGGCAGCTGAACACGAGACTCGTCAACTAGTAAACAGCAAAAAACTTCTTTGCATTCTAGCTCATGAGCTTGTGAAGTTAGTGGAAAACATTGAGTTGTTTAAATGGTGACAGAGTTTTGTTGTATGTGTACTTGGTTGTGAACTGGCCACACAGACTGAAATATGCTGTGTACTGGAAGTCACGCGCTTCGTAACACGTTCATTCTGCTTTCTTTTAGGTTGGTTTCAGCCTCTCCAGATCACGTGTGAGTGGAGTCCTCTCCTACACAGTGAGTACCTCTTATCATGAATAAACAATGTACCGTTACCAAAGGGTTATCCTCACACTTGTTTAAATTAGACTCACTACTATGCTTTAAAGAAGGACCTTCACGTCACATGTCCTGTAAAAAAATGTGATTAATGTAAAAGAGACACTTGTGGAGCTCTGTAAGGGCCAGTGACAAATAAGGGTTGGCAAGATGAGCAATTCATTAATATCTTTATTGATATTTTCACAAACCCACAGAGAGTTACCACCTGAATCTGCAGTCCCTCATTTTAGTGTCTTTCATCATTCATTCATTTAACCAAAAGTAAGACTGAATGCTCCTGAAAATGTCAAATGATAAATATTTTATTCACCTACAGTGTATTTAAGTGTACTTATACAATAATTACTTTATTGTTTTTAAAAATGTAAATGGTTCCTGATTTACATGATTCCCCATTAGGTATTCCATTACCTTTATTTAATATAAAAAGTTATAATGTAAGATCATGTTTAACTAGCTTAGGTGTTTTATTGAGAATTTAGCATTTTTAAGCAAGTTGAATAATTTGGTACAAAGTTTTTATGGTTACACCACTTAAACATTTTTGCCATAATCCTCTAATATATTCTCTCAAAATGGATTAAAAGTACAAATGTTATACTGGGTCCACAAAAAAAGAATGTGTGCAAGTTATTCATGTGCTTATTTTCACATTTTAACCCCTTTAATTTGACTAAACCACATTGACACAAAAAAATCGTCATTGACCCATAAATGTGTTTGTTTCATGACTGTTTTTTTCTCTCTAGGCGCAGGAGACGGAGACGTGCCAGCTCTCTGTGAATCAGTCGCCCAACAACGAGCCGCTCATTCTTTTTCTTATTGATATCAACACCCTCAGGTTTGTCGTTTTCAGAGCAAGTGTTTTTTAGAAGTGTGTACGATCGTGCTCTAACGGTCCGATGTGAAGGCTAAGGCTGTACTGACTGTGTTGTGTGTTTGTGTAGCGTCAGTGTAAAAGTGTTCGGTGACCAAGACAACACCTTGTCCGCAAAACTGAAGCAGGAGACGGCGCCTTCTAAAGACAAAGGTCAGTGTTGCTCAATTTAAAAACTGACACTAAATCCTTTTAAAGCATCAGAATAATGACGGCATTGTTTTAAATCACTGTTTATACCGTGAGAATTTAAAAATAGCTCAAGTTCACAACCACACCTTTAAGGCCAAAAAAACATGACATGGAGTTTGTTGTCTGTTTCCTTTTAGGTCAGAGGAAAAGAAGGGAAGACGGTGAACCCCCTAAGAAACCAAGTGAGAATGAACTTGAGCCACCAAATGAGATTAGAGATGTTGTGGACAAACCTGCCATCAAAGAAGAAAAGACGAGTAAAGAGATTGAAGATGAGAAGAACGAAGCAGATAAGACAGAAGAAAAGGCGGCAGAGCTTCCAGTAGAAGCTAAGAAAGTGGAGGACAATAAAATCCTGGTAAGAGTTTGTTTGTTTTTTAAAATCTTTTTCTTTCGCGTGCATGATTTATGTATGAAATCAACTCCTAATCTGTATTTGCCTCCAGCTTAAGAAGAGCACACAGCTACTCTTGGAGTTGGGTAAAGTTAACGGCTCCTACAACTTCAGCGTAAGTGCATCTTTCTTTCTTCTTCTCTTTTTTTTTTTTTTTGTACATCTCAAACAATGTTCAATTTGAATTACACATGAAACGCATGAAACTTTCTGTTCCTCCCCGACAGTTCCACATGGAGTTCGGGGCTCTGGCCGAGGGTCTGTACAATTTCAACTTCCACTACTGTCAGAACATGGAGCCTGGAATCGACAGGCCGTACTCGTTCGCTGTAAGTCGAGCGTCTTTCTAGCCGTGCATGCGTACTCAGGTGTGTGCAGAGCATGTGTCATAAATGAAATGTTTCCTCTGCAGCTGGAGATGACAGAGAAGAATCCAGGAGGCTTCTTATCTGCTGCAGAAATCCCCCTCTCTCGCCTTTACATTTGTATGGCCGGAGTCTTCTTCACCGCTGCCATGGTCTGGGTGTACACACTCATGAAGCACAGGTACACACACGCATGTCGACTCAAAGGCTTATATGACACGTCCTTATCCAAACATGGCAAAACACCTCCGCTTAACACACGTGGCGTGCAGTGTGCTCTTTTGCAAAGTCATGTTCTCTTTTTTTGTGTGCATTTCCTGTTAAGCTGTTAAAAATGCAACTTCCCCCTCCAAATTTAGAGCTTAACCGAAGACAAGAACGTCTGTCAAAAATCTCATTAGCTAAACCAACATCATGAATCTTCTCTACTAAGAGAACAGTTCTCATAATAGTTTAGTCGGCTGTGAAATGGGACGAAAGAAAAAGCAAAAATCATCTACTTTGCCACACTTTACTTAAACCACCCTATTCAACATTTACAAGCAGTATATACGCATTTAATAGATGGTTTATAACACTCTGTAATGCAGTTGTAATCAGCTATAAGTCCTTATTAATTGATTTGACAGCAGTTATAACTCCGTAAGTGGAGGCTGGTGAATAAACAGACAATAAATTGATAAGTATAGTAACACACAGTTGTAGTAATAGTTAATTTGACTTCCAGGGAGAAGTTCATTGACAAATACTGTGCATAAACATTTAAAATGTTCCTAAAACTGCATGAAAATATACTATTGTCTGTAATAAGCATGACTTTAATGTTTATATACTGCTTATAAATGCTTATTAGGGATTTAATTGTTTAAGTATTTAAGTTACCATATGTTTTTTATTCTTTTTTGAGTAGCTTTTAACTGAGTAGTATTTTTGCTTGATCTAAGTTAAGCAATAACATAGAGATCATTTTTTAAACAAAAGAAGTTGTTATGCTTAAGTCAGAAATATACAGGATGTAGGCTGAACACATGTTTCAGTGACACAACTAATGAGGATTTTCAATGCCTGCTCAAAATTGAGGTTTTCTGCTTCTCAGTCATTCAGATCGTCGTTATACGTTCTTCATCTTGACATCCCGTGACTTATGTAATTCTTGGGAGTCGACAGATGATGAAACATGTTACACAAACCACCAACAGTCTCTTAATGTAATGTTATGTAACCAAGAGCGCTATACCAGCTCCATTCAAAGAGAGCATCTGATGTTAATATGAAAAATGTATAGTCTTAGAATATAATGAGACGCCCACGTTTTCAAACATAATATCTAGAAAATCCAATGTAGTACTCAGCCTCAGACCCAAGGATTTATATTAAGTTCATACCAGTATCAATCCAAGAACCCTTAAAGTGATACCGATACTAATTGAGTACTTTATTCGATGACCATCATGTGAAAAGAAGCATTAAATTGCATAAAATGCCACCACTCCTCTACATCAGATTTGATTTTTACACACATGCATTTTAATGTCTTCAAATTATTGTATTATTGTATTAATCAAACAACGCTTGCATTGATTGGTTGTGAGGAAGTCCTCAGTACCAATGATCATATTTTCTAGCTCTGGGTGCAAAAAAGGATCAATTGCAGGTATCGTTTGATGGGAGATGTTTCGATACTACTTGGTATTGATTTATTTTGGTCGATACCTTAAAGCTATTGAGTACTGATACCCAGACCTAACAAAGACATAATTATCAACATCATCATATTTATATATATGGACTTGTCTTACGATACATGGATAATTTTTTGACCTCAGCATTGCCACACTTCACATTAGCAGCTAAGAGGCTTTTCATGTCACATTGGCTAAGTGAGTAGACAGAGGAATTAAAGGTAAATAACTCTGTCCCCAACCATAATGGCAGTCTGTGTTTTTACATAAGCATAACGCCCACTCTCCAATCCCAACCCCGCCCCCCCCTGCTTTATTATTCTATTATCTTATTATATCAGTGGTATAAAATGATATTCAAATGACAATATTATCCTTTATCGTGATTATTTCTGAGACAGTATATCGTCCAACAGAATTAGTTATCGTGACCGGCTTAGTTAAGCACACCAATAATTACCTCCATTATCCTAAAAGGCACCAATACGCTGGAAAAGAAACAGTTATAACATTTAATTGTGCTCTTGTTTAACAGGTACAGTGTGTTTAAGATCCACTGGCTGATGGCGGCGCTGGCCTTCACAAAGTCCACTTCACTGGTTTTCCACAGTGTAAGTGCAGCATCACCACGGATCAAACTAGTCTATTCTATAATATTTCATGTTTGTATCAGGTTTTTATTTATTTTATGTCTTTTTTTTTCTGCAACTTCTCTCAGATCAACTATCACTTCATCAACACTGAAGGACATCCTATTGAAGGCTGGGCTGTCATGTACTATATCACACATCTGTAAGTACAATTTCTGAGGAAAATTAAGTTATTTAAGATTTTTTTTATTTGTTTTTATCTTCACACGAGTTTGTGTTGATATACTTTCCAGGCTGAAGGGGGCTCTCCTGTTCATCACACTGGCACTGATTGGAACCGGCTGGGCTTTCGTCAAATACATCCTGTCTGACAAGGAAAAGAAGATCTTCATGATTGTTATCCCTCTGCAGGTGTGTGCGCATGAAAAAGTTGTCGTGTGTGTGTGTGATTATTTATAGTCGTGGAGCTCAGTTTTGCTGACTCAGTCACCTGTTCACCTGCAGGTCCTGGCTAATGTCGCTTTCATCATCATCGAGTCTACAGAGGAAGGCTCTAGTGAATACGCCCTGTGGAAGGAGATCCTCTTCCTGGTCGACCTCATCTGCTGCGGAGCCATCCTTTTCCCTGTCGTCTGGTCAGTGTGTGTGTGTGTGTGTGTGTGTGTGGTCTGTCTTAAATGTATCAGCCATATTTTCAATTTAAAAGATCAATAACTAGTCTTGAGTTGAGTTTAGAGGATTTTTATGGCAAACATGTCAGTGTATTTTGTTGAAGGGGGGGGGAAATTGAAAATATTGACAGCAGTAGAAAAGTTGTATGATTACTTGGAGACCAAAATGAATGCAAGAAAACACAATGTTGTGTGATGATGGGCTGAAAGAGAGACGTAATCGCTGGGTTAGGTTCACCTCATCTCAGCCAACCCACACAACAGTGGACAGTAATGAATACAACATCAATTTGCAGGATGCCACATAAACACAACATCCCCAGTTCACTTCCAGCAGCAGACCTTTGTTGCTTGTCATTTCCTGTCTGTATCTCCCCTCATTTCCTGTTTACCTCTCAACTATTATTATCTTTTTTTTTTTTGTAAATGTGTTTCATTGGTTTTTAGATGTTTCCATCTAAAGTGAGAGAAGTGTACAAGGCATATTTATGACTTCAATCCACCCAACCATCTCCCGAATACAAAAGTGCATTATCATGTTTGCTCAATGCTGTAATAAGACATTTCACCCGAGTCTTTATCAAGGGGTTCTTGAAGAGAGTCATAGAAGTCTAGAAAAGGGCCTCCATATATTAGCAAATGTTTGAAAGGATCCTTTAAGTGTATATTTAATTTGTTCTAGCTTTGATAAGTACATCTCATCCTTGATCAACTATTTTTATCTAATAAAGGCAACAAAAAAAAAACACAAAAAATGCTGCAAAAGAAAAAGAAAATCACCAAAAAAATTGACAAAACGAGTCAATAATAGATTTTTTTTATCTGCAAATTTAACCTGGTAACATGTTATGCAAGTCATGCATGATGGTACATATACTTGTGAATGTGTTTGCACTTCTCAAATAAGATTAGATTAGATTCTTTATTGTCATTGTATAAAACCTATAATAAAAATGTAGGTGCACTCAAGCATCAAAAAGTAAATAGAGATAGATACAAATGAATAAATGCATCCATTCATTCACTCTCAAACATTACTGTCTTTTATAGGTCTATCCGTCATCTACAAGAGGCCTCTAGCACCGATGGCAAAGGTAAGAATTCTGATGAGTCGCAGCCAAAAAAGTTTAATATGTTGATTTTATGAATTTATGAATTTATAATAAATGCACGTTAGACAGGCCTCTTCTCTTTCTGTTTTAAAATCTCTTCTTAAATCCCATCTTTTCTCCTTGGCCTTTGACACCTTATAAGACATTGACTTTATTTATTTGATTTGATTGTTTTTATTGTATGGCTGTTATTTTTACTTATGTTTAATATCTTTAAATTTATTTTATTTGTATTTTATATGTAATGTTATGCCTCATGTGAGCTGTTATGTCTTTATTTATTCTTCTGTACAGCACTTTGGTCTACTGTGGTTGTTTTAAAGTGCTCAACAAATAAAGTTGGATTGGATTTATAATTTGGTCTTTGTCTCTTTCAGCCGCCATGAACTTGGAGAAGCTGAAGCTCTTCCGGCATTATTATGTGATGGTAAGAAGGAGTTCAGCTCAACTGTACTTTTTTTATATCGTCAACCCCTCATTCATTCATTCATCTGCACAATATAACAATCATTAGATTACCAGCGAAATTGAAATTCCCAACAACAATATTAATATCTTTATTACCTCCGACTGAATTGAATACCGATGTAGCCATTGATCATGATGTTGCTGATATATCACTTGTATATATATTGTTTTTGTTTTTAAAGAGACACGTTTTATTATCTGGCATCAAGCATAGATTATACTGAGTCACAGTTTTTGGCAACACAGCAAGCTTTTCATTCAGCAGAGTCATTGCAGCAGAGCCAGAACAAAAGCCTCGTAAACAACCCCCCCCCCCCCACACACACACACACACACACACACACACACACACACACACACACACACACACACTGTTTGACCTTTTTATTTTTTTGGCCAAAGCATATCATTGAAGCACACAAAGGCCTTTTCATTGAGCGTTGGCAACAAGATGGCAAAGGGAAGATTCACTTTCAGCACCTCATCAGATCAAACATCAAATCGCTAACTTGGAGTCATTATTTTTCCCTCTTTTCAGATTGTGTGTTATATCTACTTTACGAGGATCATAGCCATTCTGCTCAAAGTCACCATGCCTTTCGAGTGGCAGTGGTGCTACGAGGTAAGACGACATTTATGTTTTTTTTTATTTCATTTTCAAAGTGGAGGCTACACATACAGCCGGCTAGTACACTCACAACAAGAATAGAATACATAATCAATAAAGTAAAGATGTACATATAATTTAATACATGTGTTGATACAATCTGCAGCCAAGAACAATCCCCTCTACTGTCTCATAGGTCCTCACCAATATACATCATCACTCCCCTCCAGAAATTAAACAATCAAACCCATCTTATGAACTTTATAGATAATAATGAATCAATATTGAATCAGACGACATTTATGTTTATAAAAATTCAAAGTCATCCTGTACCTGGTCAACGATACAATTCATCACCCCAGAGGTTTGAATAGATATTAGCATTACAGGAGGAGGTGACACTTGTATAACTCATGTATATTTCAAGTCAAGTCAAACTTTATTTATATAGCACATTTAAAACAACCTCAGTTGACCAAAGTGCTGTACAAGCTGAAGACACAAGATAAAATAAAAAAACAATTATGAGTAAGATAAACTATGAAAACACAATAAATAAAACTATAAAAACACAATAAATAAAAGCTAATATAGTTACACAATAAAATTCAGGATGTGAAGCTCAACTAGGATTAAAAGCCGATGCGAAGAGGAGAGTTTTAAGCAATGATTTAAAACTTTCTAGGGTCTGAGCAGTTCGGATATTGTATAGTAGGCTGTTCTACAAGTTTGGAGCAGCCACCACAAAGGCTCTGTCACCTCTGGTTTGAGCCTTGACCTCGCAGCACACAGAAGTTTATGTTCAGTTGACCTCAGTGCTCTGACTGGAGCGTGATGGTGCAACAACATATTTTGTATATTCTAAGAGGTTTAAGAATAAGTAACTGCACACAGAGGCAGAATTAAACCTTTTTAATGTCTCTTTACCTCTTACAAGTAGAAAAATATTCAACTTCTGTGGTGAAGGAAAATCTGCCCAACAGTTTAGAGTATTTAGTTAATTCTCAGTGGGATTAGGAGTGCTTATTAGCAATTATCTTTAGCTTGTGGATAATAAGCTGACCTATATCTTGTAGAGAGACTCTTAGCTTTGCAGGCTGTGAGGGAAAAATTCATTCATTTCGTTCAGTTGTTCATTTTCTTTTGGCAGCTGCGGAGCTACTAGCTAACTGGGAGCATTAACAGTTAGCGCACATGTCTGAATAATCTTTCTTCTCCCTCTTTCGCTCCTCCACTCCTTCAGTTTCTGGTGGAGGTGTCTACTCTGATCTTTTTCGTGTTGACGGGCTACAAGTTCAGACCGGCGTCCAATAACCCCTACCTCCAACTCCCCCTGGACGAGGAGGACGTAGAGATGGATGAAGTGTAAGCTCACACAGTTAATAGTGTAATTATACGTTATTTTTCATGGATTTTGTCACTCAGTTCTGTTTTTCTTTTTTTAAATTTCTAAATGAATATTTTTTGGGGTTTATTGGATTATCCCATCACTGTTTTTGGCTGTAATAAACAAGAAGTGTAGCATTGCCACTTGTCTTGGCTAGATCATAAAAGATTTCCTCCATGAAACCACACCTTGACATTTTTACACTTCTGTTTTTTCACGGATTAAACAAACATGATTTAGGAGGTTAATTATTTTCCAGTCTTTGTGAGAAGCTAAAGCTAAGTGGCTGCTTGCTGTAGCTTCATATTTACTGTGAAGACTCTGAGTGTGTGTCTTCTCGTCCTGCTTTTAGCAAGAGAGCAAATTAGTATATGTCTTAAATTTTAGAAGCATTTCCAAAAGTTTTAAGTAGCATATTCTTGATATATGATTTTTTCCTTACTTTTGCTCTTCTGTGTTTCTCCCCGTGTTCAGAGTGACTGAGTCAGGTGCACTGGAGGGTATTTCCAAAGTGAAGAAGACGTCTAACGGACGCGATCGCCAGAAAGAGTCCACCTTGTGAGTGAGAGGCTGCATCTTCGGGAGGGACCCACTAAAACATCCCCCAGGGCCAGCTGGTACAGAGGGGGTACACATGGACCAAGGCTTCCCACCCCCACCCCCCCTCCACTACCCCCAGTGACAGCTTTCCTTTTGAAACTCTTTAAGTGGTTGCAGTGGTCATGCCCACTGTCTGGCTATGCAAAAAAAAAAAAAAAACACACACTAACTTTTGTTGGACGCTCTTCATTTCCTCGGAACAATTCACCCAGAAACTCGGAAAGGTTTCAGGATGAGACGGGCTCCTGCCACAAGGAAGGGTGGTGGAATGGAAGAGAGCTCTGATGTTTCTTTCTTTTTCTTTATCGCACTCTCTCTCTCTTTCTCTCTCTCTCTCTCTCTCTCTTCCTCTTCCTCTCTCTAACTCTCTCTCTCTCTGTCGCTCTCCAAAGATAATTATCATTTTAGAGAAAGACTTGCTTTTGGGTGTGTTTATCGGCTATTTAAAATGGTACTTCTTCGAGATTCTTAGCTGTACCTTTTTGTGTGTGGTGTGAGTACACGTGTGTGTGGATGTAAGGCGACATAAAATTTGGACACGTTGTATTTTTCTTTTCTTTTTTGGAGACAATAGCCCATACTCAGGTAAAAGGCTAATCAGTATATTTAAAAAAACATTTAAGCAACACATCGATTCTGTTTCCCACCATTCAGGGGTCAGTAATGTCCTTTTTGGTCATTATACAGTACAACTTCATCACCACACAGTACAATATATGTTACTTTTTCTGATATAACTGATATGTATATTGAAATATATGGATGTTTAGAGGTTGTATATTTCAATATATTTACTTATTACATATTGAAATATGTTATATTTCAGTATTATTGTTTATGTTGGAGAGGTGTAATAGTTCCTCCCAGTTTGTCACATGGACCGCTGCTGTAATTTAGTGCTTTAGTGGTTGAGGTCAGTGAATTCAGCCCAGATGGCAACATGTGGACCTCTTAATGGATAAACCGGTTTTGGATCATTCTCTCAAATAACCAGACCAGTGTCCCTGATTGTGTTCAACGACTGCCTTTTTCTTTTTGTTTTTTTTCCTCCTTTTGGCCATTATGTGCCAATCTGGGCAGAGAAGTGACCTAACTGATCATATTTGCATTCGTCTGCTTTTGGTTTTACCTTTCTGCTCTTGATGTGAAGCTTATTTTATTAATTATTGAAGACTTATTGGTTATGAAAGATGAGAAATATGTGCAGCCGGGGCAGGTAGACGGCCATTTGTAAATAATTTAAGAGGGGGAGGCACATACCACTTTCATCAGAACTGTGTAGAGGCTTCATAGACGGCGTTTTTTCAGACAGTAATGACACAAGTTCAGTTTTCATTGAAATTTTTTGATTCCTTTTTTTTGACAGGTGGAGCGTAAATGTAAGGAATCAAGGAAAGACTACTGAGATTTAACCGCAGACACTCCTGTACAGTGACGGCAGAGCTTACACGGTGTTTACGGACTGTTAATGTGTTGACGAGAGTATAAACGGTCAGTAAAGTAGTGGAGAAGGTTTCCTGCTTGTTACAGAGGGCTGTTTGATGTCTGTGCGAACTGTCACAATAAAGCTGGTGTTCTGGAAAGGTCTCAAATGAAGGAGTTATGTACATATGTGTGCGTGTGTATCCTGCAGTATTGTTTTTTCAGCTTTATGTAATGAAGTAAGCCAACATTTTGGGTTTATTGGCATTCCTTGCACTAGTCTGCTGGTTGCTTGGCAACATCACAATGACGACAAGACTAGGAAGTTGCTGCGCCCAGCCAAGAAAAAAAAAAGCCCTGCACATAGAAATCCTGTAAAACCAAAACATGTTTTTAGACTTAGTTTTTTAGTAGTAGAGGAAGAATAGGAACTGGGAGTTTCTGGTGCAGCTTCACCTTCTTCCAAAGAGCACAGAGGAGTGAAAACAGTCTTAATGTTAAAACTCCAGCAACTGTTGTAGTATGTAGAGCAACTTTATTGTTACTATAAAGTTGTGTTGCTGGAGTTTTGACCTCTTGAGAAATATTTTTTTAACAGATTAAACAAATGCTAAACTCATCTATCCTTTTGTGTCAGCTGGCTGTAGCTTCATATTTAACCCTTACATACTGTTCAGGGTCACATTTGACCCAATTTTACAACTGACAAATAAACTGTAAAATCGGTTCAATGTTATCAACTCTGATTTCATACTCACCCCCCAAAAAAACAACTTAAGAAGCCATAAATGATTCCTTTCCTTTCCTTTGGTCAATTCTTTTTTACCTCTATATTTGCCTTATGATTAAAAAGAATAAAAATAATGCTGTTGTTCAATGTAAACCATGATATTTTGTGATTTCACTCCTTTAAAGGGACAAATATTACAGACTGCTTCTGTATCTGAGAGTATTTGTTTTAACTGCAGAGTCGCATCTAATTTACATCATGACTAATCATTTTATGAACCATCAGGAGTTTTAATATCTGATTGTTTTCATTTCGGTGCAAACCTGCTTGAGCTGATCCATCACAGCCGAGCATCAAGTCTGCATTAATGTTTGGCAGACAGCTTAAAATGACCAGGATGCACAAAGATAATGCATCATTGACAAAAGCAAACTGTCAATCTAATTTGATGTAATTTAATTTCAATAATATGTGAATACACAGAATTTAAAGGAAAAGCTGCCAGCATGGAGAGTAAGAACATTTAAAAAATATATAGAAATTGCAGGTTTTTTAAAATGGTCTGCAAAAATGTAGATGAGCCTACATGATTTTTTATTTAAAGAGCTAGAAGATCATTTCATTTTGATTTGAACATTTTATTTCAAATGTGTGAAAGAGAAAAACAAACGAATGAGAAATGGTCATTCTGAAAACAATAGACTTACACATAACAGTAAGCATGATGTAATGCAAGATTGTCAACCACATCCGAAAAGGAGGGGGAAGAAGTGAACACTCATTAAATCCCTTCTTCATAAATCAATGGTCGCCAGTATAACAGTGTGATGTAGTGTAGCTCAAGTGACAAGGAAGGTGGTAGGCAGGCAGACTCATGCTGTCGTTTGAATGAGTAAAAACTGATTTATTCAGTCCGGCGTGACAACAAAAAGAACGTGTGTCCAAAAATGAAAAAAATATACACTCAAAATGAACTGGCTTAACTCAAGAGACTCAGCTAAGGCATGAACATGTGCACACAGCTACACCCCCATCCTCTGAGCTCCTCTAAACCTACATCTCTCCCCTTAAATAGGCCCTCCACTCAATTAGGCAGAACCATTACTGCAGGGGTGTTCTCTCCCCCTTACCAATTGGCACTTCACAATGCTACTTGTATCAGTCTACACTGTTTACCACCCATTATTCCCATCATTCCCAACATTTCCATAAGCCAAAACAAGAATAAATCAAAGACATGAAATCAGCCCTTTAACTGAGTGAAATAAATCCCCTACCATGCTTAGTCCAACCCGCTGGCATCACCTGTGTATAAATACAGGAAGTAGTTGGGCGGTTCGTTTGGTAAGCACATGGTGGGTATGGTAAGTAACAAAGAAAGACAATGCATAACTTATGAACTCAGAACTAAACCCAATAGGGATTAACCTTATACGTGTCTGTTTTACTTTGACCAAAAGTTTCTTGAATGTAAATTGTAACCAAATATAATGCAAAAACAAACAAGGGATAGTCACATTAATAAGTTAGCTGGTGTTGATGGTGAAAGACAAAAGGTGACAAGTGTTGGGTTTCACCCACTTTGTCACAAACAGCTTCCTCATATATATGAATATATAATGTATATAATAATAATTTCCTATACCAATGCAAATCATTTAATTACTAATTCATACCATCATACAATAAACACATTTCTTACTAATGTATATTATATGTAATGTCACTATATACATCTATATTTAAATGTAAAATATTGTTTTTTCCCTTTAAATCAAATCTAATAAACAGTATCCATTCAGAATTCATAAATAGTATATTTAGCTGTGATTTGTCTTAATTATTGAAATATACCATAAAACAGACAGCACCAGGAGTCCTTGAGGAATAATTAATTTTGTATGACTGATGTATGACTTTTGGTCATGGGTTTCATACATTTTCTGTAATAAAAAAAAAGCAAAAATCTTATGATGGGGGACCCCTGCGACAGAATCTTCCCAAATGTGGGTCAGTGTGGTCTATTGTGTCAGTCTAGCAGTCCTTTGTATGTGAACAAGTTTATGAATCACTGCAGTGGGCTGTTCATTCCTCATCTTCATCCTCTCATGGTTTGCTGATGCATTAGTGAGGGCGGATTCTCTCGCTCAGACTTTTTCTCCTCACTCTGCTGCAGCGGCGCTTTGGATGAAACTCACACCAACAACAGGCTCAGTATCACCTGTCCAAGTGTCGGTCCAGTAGTTTGCAGCCTGGTGGCAGCTCGGCCCCGCCCTCCTCCTCCTCCTCCTCCTCCGAGCAGCAGAACAGGCGGACTGGTTGCTGGAGCTCACTGCAGTCCGTCAGTGTGCAGCAGCCTGCAGTCTCCATCACACTCCTCCCTGCTCTCCCCTGGCAGGTGGAAAGGACGCACACCAGACACACGCGCACGCACACACACAAACAAAAACGCACGCAAGGAGCCGGGACAATGTGAGTATGATATTATTATTTAGATTTATATCAGAAGTAGGTTATTAGACAGATTTAAAGGAATGTTAAATTTTGGCTGATTATTTTTGCGACTTTTCTGCAGCGTCATGGGCAGGTAAAGTTAATGTTTGCGTCATTTTCCATCGTTTTTACGTGCATGAAAGGAAATCTGACCTTTTTGCGCAATATGTTTAAAAGCTGCAGCAATATAAAACAGCTACATTTTTTTTAAAGGGATTGTGATGCATCAGTTTTAAATAGGCTAATCTGTGTTTTTTCCCCTCAGTCTTAAATCGGCTGTTTGGTTTTAAGTTGCAATGTGAAAAAGATTATGATGAGGATGTAATGGGTTATTGAACGCTGCTGTTTCATGACCTCAAAACGCCTTTGCTTTTTTGAGAAGACAGAGCTTCATGATGCAGCACATCTCTCTCTCTCTCTCTCTCTCTCTCTCTCTCTCTCTCTCTCTCTCTCTCTCCCTCTCTCTCTCTTTCTCTCTCTCTCTCTCTCTCTCCCCTCCTGTGCGTGTCCCATTTCATCTCTGCAGTGCAATGCACCACAGTGAGGCGCATACTGGCACATACACACTCAGAGCTTTTTAAATCTATGAAGTAGACAAGACTAAACATTTTAAATCCGTTTTTTTAATGTACTATATCAACAAAAATGTTTTATATGTAATTATATGTTCTATTTTGTGCGTAAACTCTCAAAACACTCGCCTATACAATACTGAAGAATAGGAACCTTGTAGCTTGATCAGCCTAATTTATTCTCTTGTTTCTCATTAATTTGGATATTTTTGGCTGTTTATTCTGTTTGCAATGTGACAATCCTAAGTAGTTTAAATGAGAAGGCATTTTCTTTGTGTGTGTGTCCTTCCTCAGGGCTTTCATCACAGTCTTGGCGATGCTGGCCTTAGTGGTTTCAGTTGAAGGAAGCGTTGGGTAAGTTGGTCACCTCTGCTGCTAGATAAATAAAAATTTCGAGAATCCAAATCAGTGCACATCCTTAAAAAGCATCTTAAGTCAAATGTTCTCCTTTTTCTTGATATAACTTTTACTCAGTGGGTTACACAATTATGTTTTAATAAATTCTTTTTTTGTATTTTTTAAAATCTCCATCTTGCATTTTGTTAAATTAAGTTTATTATTTTAGCTTTAGCCAAAACCATGAAAAACTGCCACCACCAAAAAAATCCTGTCCACTTACCTTTGGTCATATACTGAATTAAAAATCACTGTTATAGGCCGAGTACCAACAACAGCTTCTGCACAGAGTCAAGAGAGTGTCTCGAGTATGAGCTGGTCTGCAAAACAGATGAATATGAGGTGAGTGAAACTGTCAAGTAGCACACAAATACACTTTACCTGTCCGCCAAGCTTTTACTTCTCACACATTTTGGCTCTTTCTCAATGTGTGTGTGTGTGTGTGTGTTTAGGTGCGACACTACAGCCCCACTCGCTGGGTTTCCACAGATGCTGAAGCCTATTTCATGGGAGTGGGAGCAGCAATGGCCTTCAGGAGACTTTTCCAGTACATCACAGGAACCAATGACGGAGGTAAGGACGGGACAGAGGTGGACACTCATTTCATTTTATATGTGTGTGTGTGTTATTCTGTATCTGTGTGTCCTCTGCAGGCATCCAGATGGAGATGACTGCACCTGTCCTGGTCAAAATCCCCGAAGAGACAAAGATGTGGGAGCCAGCTATCTACACACTCAACTTCCCGCTGCCTGCAGCCTATCAGGACAAGCCGCCCGCACCCACCAATGACAAGGTGAGCTGTCCTTGTCTGTCACGAGGTCAAATGCTTTTATCTCCCCGGTGTCTGTGTGTAATTTGATTCTGGCTTCAAGATCAATAAAGACCATTAATGGATATAAAGTTGGCTATTAAGTGCAGCTGGCTCCGCAGTTTAGAAAGCTATTGCTGGCTCATGTAAAGGTATCAGCGTTCTCAGTTTCAGTTTATGACCCGATGATCCAAAGTCTGAGCAAAGCTACATTTTTAATCTGTTAAATTCAAAATGGTCTATAAATATCTGCAAAATCAATATCTTGAATATATTAAGTCTAGTTTTAGCAGCAGGTCTACTGGAGTTTTATGTTTTAATCATGTGTGCCAAATTTACTTCCCTATTACACTTGTCTGTGTCCAACAATGACTCAATAATTTCTTTTTTGTCCAGTCATGTTTCAGCATTGTGCTTCCATTACGGGCTGTGACTGACTAACCATTCATCAGTTTAAATAGCTATGGCCAAATACAGCAGACTACATGTTACATATTCATCTTTTACTTATTTATTTGACATTGGTTTAAGATATAATATATATTTTAAGTCATAAGAAGGTGGTATCTTTGTTCTACTTATTTGTTCACATTCATTTTAATGTTCATGCTGTTTAGTGGATGGCAACATGGAGGACCAAACCTCAACTGGGAAATTAATAAATAACTAAATATAATGCTCATATAAACTGAGAAACAATTTACTCGTCTCTACTGTGAGCTCAGTTTATTTTCCATCTGAAAAATGTATTTTGAAATAATATAATTACGTAAAACTCATCACCCAAGACTCTTTACTACTATTAATAACCATTTATTGAAACATCTGTTCTCGCACCCATTTTTAGTTTAAAATACCGGATAACCGATAATTACAGTAATTAGACCTTAAAATATAATTCTGCAGTTTTCTAAACTATCTGCTATAATCATCAGTAAAATCCTTCTAATTCTAGTTTTGGCAGTTTTCTCACTTGCAACCACAACAGCTTTGTGTTGAAGTCTTGAGCTGCAACTTTATTATGAGATACTATGTCTAAAAACATCTGACACTATAAAAATGTATTTAAAAAGTCCAGTCAATTCAGAATCTTTATAATTGATCTCACTTCTAAAATGTGCCAGGAGTCCAAACGTTGGAGTTGTATTTTGTGCTGTGTCACCTGCTGCACTGGTCCTTTTTTCTCTGCAGCCTCTACTGTGATGCTGTCAATGTTTGATCCCTAATTGCTGACTCTGTGTCTCCTGCACAGCTGTATTTCACCGAGATGCCAGAGATGGACGTCTATGTGAGGAGTTATGGCGGCTGGATGCTGTCAGTCACTTCCAGGCTACATGCTCACCTGCTGACTAAAGAACTGGACAGAGTTCGGGCTACCTACAACCACAGCTACCATTATGGAGTCGGCTATGACAGGTATTATACACACACACACATGGACAAACACGTCCTTGTTTTATCTGTAACATTTTATGATCAACAGTGATTTTACAGTTTACAGCATATATCACTATGTAGCTCTACACTGCAATACAAGTTATTTAATTATGTCTCCATCTATGTCTCTATATTGACTTTTTGCCTGCGACATGTGGCTTTAGTCTCAGTCTTTTAGCATGATATGTATGTAGGAACCCCTATTTTAAATGAAGGAACCCAAACACACGAATATTATTATTGACTCTAATTCATATTATAGTGAATGTATATCAATAACAGAACAGACAATACAATACAACCAAATAGTGAATTCATTACCTGCAGGACATTTGTGTAAAAATGGCAATTTCGGATGACATTTTTAACCAGTTATTTCCTGTGAATATATTGCAATGCATCAGAGATGAATTTTCTCATATTTTCAGGAACTTCTTATACAGTTTTATATCTGTTTTTAGTAGTTATCTTTATTTTCTTAATGACAACATAAACTGATTATTTGTAGTTTTATAATCCCATTGTCGTTTTTGTTGCCTTTAGAAAGAGCCTTTTATATCTATATAGGGAGCGGGTCCTCTTCCACAGAGCCCACCATGTTGCACCACCATGTTTCTACAGTTGCCCAAAATGGACAAATCAAACCCTGGTTTTCAGTAGGGCCTTTTGCATGTTTCACAAGTTTTTCGAGCCACTGTAGGTTTTCCTCCATGGAGAAGGGGAATGGGAGGGGTATTCAGTTGGTTGCAATGTGTAACCTTACCACTGTATGACACTAAATCCTAAATCCTACACACTGGTCCTTTAAATGGTGAGATAAGTAACCAATGTTGAGGATTACAGCTGATATAAAGTATCTACACTGACATCATTGCACATGTTAGTCATTTCTAACTATCGTTGTCTTTCTCACTCTTTCCTGGCGTGTGTGTTTTTTTCAGTCCTTTGAAGCTTCTGAACAGACACAATGAGGTGTGGTACGTAGCCGAGGGCGAGCCAGTTTGCTCAGATCCAAAAGAACCGACCCCAGCACACATACCTCGGCCGACTCTGACCAACGCACCCACAGAAACTCCGTCTGACCCCCTCCCACACACACTCTCTGATTCACCCGCACTCACTCCCTCAAACCTGACCTCTTACACATCGACATCCAACTCTTCTTCTCCAGACACGCCCTCTGACACACCCTCTCTCCCGCCGTCTGAAGCCCCTCCCAGTCCTTCGTCCCACCTGCCATCCCAGGCTGCGTTCAGCCACCCCCCCACCTCCGCCCAGATCCTGGTGGACCCAACGACCAATTCCTCCGATCCCGTCTCCGTGAGCCCGTCCCTGGAGCCCCAGGGTGACGCCGCCTTGTGGAACAGCACGGCGCACAGCTCTGTGGACACACAAGCTGACAGTAACCCTGTGGTCGAGCCAGATGACGCTCACTAGCAACCTGCATATTTCATTTAAGCCACCATTCCAGGTATATTAACATGGAATCTAAATAGAGAGGAAACCGCAGCGTTGTGGCAAAAAAGATGAGTGAATGTGTTTGATAGATGAACTTGCTGTCCTCTCTTTCCTCCCCCCTGTGTATTACACCAACTCCTTATGGTACTTAATGTTTAACTATGTGTTTTATCACAGCTTTGCACCTGTAGCCTACTGTATCAGCAAACACATGCCTATCCACTTTGTCGTTCTAAGATTATCATGCAATTGCATCATAGAGTTAGGTAAAATATGTATTAGTTAGAAATTTAGAATTCAGAGTAATTGTGTTGATTCATCTAGCTAACACTGAAAGCAAGAGTAGATGGCCTCTAACATCAGTTTAACCCAAAATCTAACTTAGTAACTAATATAATTAAATGGAAATCTTAATCTGTAATTAATAAGTAAAGTGTATACTGGGACTAACCACAGTGGGCTGTTATATCAGAGGACACTTAACTTGATGTTACTGTATTCTAGCTACTCTTGAAAATGGAGTTTAATGCTGTTATTCAGTGATTCTGTAAACTTTCTGTGTTGCCAGTTTCCAGCCATTAACATCCTACAAGCTACTGCTCTCTGTTCAGCTTCACGTCAGGTTATTTTTCGTGTTATGTGGCAACATATTGGTGAATCGTTATAAGTTATAAGTGTGATTATTCACTGGGATCTTTGGTGTGACCTTAAACGTAAATACTGACACTGTATAGTTCTGTATATTTATAGTTTCCAAAACTCCCCAATTAAATTTTTTCATCCTGAATCCAAACAATCTTCTATTTTATGCTCAAAAGTGCCTGTATAAGAATTAGCCCATATGCATTGCAATATTATAATGTCATGCAGAGTGTGTCATTGTAATGTTTGCATCTGGTGATCTGTTGGTTAAAACACATGATGTGAAGTCAGCAGTGACGTTGACATTTCTTCTGACTGTTGGAGGCAGTCATGTGCTAAAGTGTGAAGTTTATTCTCACAGTATAGGTTTCAAAACCCTTAACAGTCTACACTAATTTGTGTCAGGCCCTAACTCAGTTCAGCTATAATGTTAAACCTGGACACACTTTCCTGTGTATCTATACCCAAATAATCAGTCCACAACTATTGAGCTTAATAATTGTAGCCCAGGTGTGTTTGTGTTTTGCTAACTGTTTGCAAGTGATCATGTAATATATGTTTTAGAGGCTACAAGTTTAAATATTGTTGGACTGACCCAAAGATCCCACAGTATCATGCCTGATCAACCAATGCAATAATATTTACATCAATTAGCACATGTCATTCTCTATCTATGCGTCTCTGAGCTGCATACTGTATGTTCGGAGGAAGGTGAATTAAAAAAACATGACAAACTCTAGTTTGACTCATTGTATTATTTCAAGGTTTGGACTCAATTTACCAAAATAATTTACTTTCAGAGCACATTTTCCAATAAGTTGGCCTGGCTGATATTAACCTATTACAGATACAGTGCAGGTGTATAGGTTAGCTGATGAATGATAAGACACTGAGGTTCAGAAATGCCAAAACATATATTTTGACAGTATTACCAATTTATAGTTTGCCCACCAGAGGGGAGTGACAAGTCTTTTATCCAAGGCAAATTAAAGGGAACATTATCAAAATTGTTTATATAATGGTTGTGTAAAGAAAATTAATATTTTCTCTATATAATCAGATATGAATATCAGCATGAGGCTCATAAATCCTGTATCCATCAGACTGTACTTTAACGATATCTGGTGGTAGTATGAAGAATAACACTTATTAACGCAGCAGCACTCATAACTCAACTTGCTCTTTGAGTACATAACACACTGTCCAGACCTGCGAAATGATCTCATCAGTAACACTCCTGTTTCTTCTAGTTCTCGGTTGGCGGCTCCAGGATTTGTAGGCACTTAATCTAAAAGGTCACTCACCTCATCTAACAGCTGCGTGGGTGTGAACAGACTGTACTTGATTGATCTGTCTGACTCGCTGTAAGTTTTGTTGCACCTGTCTCGGTGGCTCAATGGTTCATGAAGTTTGGTGACCTCATTTAATTCAAGCATATACTGAAGCTATGCTTAACGTCAGCCTGATTAAAGGTCTGATTAGCAATAAGTGAAGACGCCTGTGTGGGTCTGCAGGGCCTTAAAGGCTGCATCTACATGTGATCATTTTATACAATACAAAGAGGTGAGTCACAGCTGATCTTCAATCAGATCTTCACAGTCAAACTCAAAATGATTGAATCACCTTCCTCATTTCCAATAATGACTCTGCTGTAACTTAGTAAAAACCTCAGCTGCTGACTGTAGCACTGATTGTCCAGCAGAGACAGGTCTCTCTCCCAAATCCCCCAAAAATAACTTGTTTTTTCTGACTGTTTCTATTGTAAACTCTCCTCTAAGCACCCATCCAGGGCAGGACCGAGACTATCACTAAATAACTTGACTGTAATTAACTGTGTGCTCGCATGCATTGATACACCCACTTTGACAAACAAAAAGTGGCAGCGGCGATGCTGTGCAATTTGTTCCCCTTGAGTGGGTTTTAACCATTATAGTTGCCCCCAAAACCTTCTAAATACCCTCCCATCTGTATCAGCTTCCAAAAGACTGAACAGAGGAACCCAAACAGTTCACATTTTCAATTATTTAAGGGCCCCGTCGTAGCTGAAGCATCCATCAGGGCCCCGCTCATTCCTCATGGCAGCACTCCTCATTATTAAATCATAAACTGTCCTCGAGATCTGATAAGTCAGTGTGAGAGAAACAAGAAGCCATGTGAGCGGAGCAGGAGACCAGGAAGAACAGAACAATTCAGCAAGAGTAAGAAAAAAAAGACATTGAAACAGAGAGACAGCTTCATCAGCATCAGAGTTTATTCCAGTCTGTTATTTCATACATGAATGCTGGTCTGAAACACACCAATTTAACTGCGTGCACTCCACCAAGAGCGCGACAATCCAGGTACTTGTAAATGTAGCTTGACATGACACACGTCATCCTCAATAGGCTATTAGTTAAGTGTACAAAAGTTATTTTAATTGGCATCTGATGCTCACACGTATACCCATTATCAACATAGTTCCATCAAACCACAAGTTTTCACTGTGATATTCTAAAATAAGCCTATGCCACATACAGTAAATGACCATTCATGCTGTGGTAATCATCTCTGAAAACCATTGACACATTTACGGATCTCTGACTCGGTCCTATAGTTCACTTCTGCATCATATTATTATGGCTATCTTTCATTTAGCAAAAAAAAAAGTGTTTTTAATCCACCTACTGATAATTGTTGGTAGAATTAAACTTGAACGTTGTATAAAACAAAAATCCCGCCAGTCATTCTGACACAAGAAGGCATTTTCTCTGTTTGGCTTAATGTATAAAACGGGTAATCCACTGGAGGACTTCAGTCTGCAGAACCATATGTCTGTGTTTTTCAATAAACAACTTATTAATGTTTCCTTTTCTTCTGAGAGAAAAAAAAAAGTTGCTTTTTGAATTTGTACTTCAAACAATGAAAGTATAAGTAATGAGACTTTTTAAAAGTAACTTTTCATTGTGCAGTTAACCTAACATTTTACAAAACCTCCCTCTGTACACAGGATTTAAGTGTTATCTCTTGACTTGTGCTGTTAACATTTTCATGCACATTAAGAGGAGTACAAATGAATTTTAATATCATTTCTACTAGAAGCAAGAGAGGTACGCTGTGTGTATACGCAACAGTTTTTAAACATGATTTACTAGTTTTCACGATAATTACAGTGATTCTCTAATGATGTTTCACTGTGATGTTGTGTTATGTTCCTCACTTGGAAATTACAGCTTTCTTAGTAATGCTTGCCCTTCTGCTTCCTCCTCCTCCTGCTGCTCCTCCCCCGTACCAAAGGTGGCCGGGGATGGTGAAGGCGTCCACGCTGATGCCCATGGTTTTAGAGGGGATGGCACTAAATTGCTTCCTGTCTGAGCTGTATTTGTAGATTGTCTCCACCTGGGTGGAGCTAATTGTCCTTGGGCCCATGCCAGTCAAGCGTACAAGCTCCTGGGACTCTGGGTTCATGGTGTAAACGCCCCGAAACTGGCAGCTGGAATCACGGAAGAGGATGAGGAAGTGGTTGGCGGGACTCTTCTCCATCTCCTGGGGTTGGAGAAAGAACAGTCTGTGTTTTAGTTTTCATGATCTTCAAACATAACCTAGTTTGGTGTCTAAAATATGCACAGGTAGCAGAAGTCATGCCAAGATCTAAATTATTAATATCATGCCTTGAGGTAGCACCGAGGCTCATACTAAAATATAATACATTATGCAGAAATTTTAGGCAGAAATGTAATCCTATACCTCAACTATCTTGTTCTTTTGTGTCTCGTTGACTTTTCCAGCCAGGCAGCAGCGAGAGAGAGCGTTGTGAATGATGAATTTATTGGACTTTAAGCTTGGTTCTTTGAAGAGCTTCGGACCTGCACAGGAAAACACAGGAACACTCGTTTACACAAACCCATGTCTACAGTTGTAAGTATTATTGCAATGTATATGAAAACTCAATAAATGAAAGAAACTATACTGTGTATTACTGTACCTGTGTATTCTGGGGCAGGCGAGGTTCCATTGGAACCAGTGTCCCAGTCCTTGTCTCCATTCTGGTTAATCAGTCGGCTCGGTGTCACACATCCAGCGGGCGAACCAGGGCGGCTGTCAGGCAGAAATCCAACAATGAACCAATAAGTCTTCCTTTTATATCTTTAAGCCCATTGTTTGTGTCATACTTGGCAGAATTGAGCATGATAGCTTATTATTCTAACCTGGGCATGTTGATATGAATACCATTACTAAATGTTAATATGTTAGCATCATAGCATGAACACTGGAAGCAGGAGGAAACAGCTGATTTATACAGAGGGAGCTGATAGGAGCATACCTGTGGGTTTTCTTAGTGGGGTCGCCACTGTTTCCTGGCTCATTTGTAGCTGCCAGGTTGAGAGAGGAGTGAGAGTAGACTTTGGTCAGTTTTGAAGCTGTAGCCATACAACATAAAGAGAGTTTTGTTAATGAAATCATCTACGAACATCCACTTGACATACTTAATTAGTCGACCTCTTTACCTGCTGTTTGCTTGGCTGGGCTCCGAGAAAGCTGTGATTCCTCCCTGGTCATGCTGCGAGGCCGGGCGTGAGCTTTCTTAACGGAAGATCGTCCATGATTTGTTGATTTCTGTCGCAGCACTTTGTCCAAGTCTTCCATGATCTTGAGCTGATGCCGCCGTGCGTACTCCCCTCGCGTGAAATCTCCACGACGAACTGGAGTAGCAGGAGGTGTGGGGGAAGGGGAGGTTGTTCCAGCAGGAGGTGTTTGGGAGGGAGATGCTACTCTCTTGTCTGACGATGCTAGTCTGAGAACAAAAGACATTGGGAAACTTTGACATGCGGATTTCTGAGAGGACAAACTCAATGAGTAGAAAGTTTGATCAAGGATACTAAAACTGTTGGCTGCTGGTATTTGTTTTACCTGTTTTCTCTTTCTAGCTCATGCCACTGTCTCCTCTTCTTCAGCTCCTCAGTTCTCTTCTGCTGTCTTTCTAAAAGCAATGCTTTTCGCTGGGCCATCTCCCCCTCACTACGTGCCTCATCCTACAAACCACACAATCACACCATCAATTGTCACAACAGGATTCAGGTTGCAGGCTTGCACAACCCCCCCCCCCTCTATGTCCCTTTGCAAGTACTCACCTGAAAGAAGAATCCTATTCCTCCTCTGTTCTCCAGCTCATTCTGCTGTTCACTCGGTTCCAAAGTTTCAGTCTGTTTTGGCTCTTCTTCTTCTTTGGATTCAGCTTTTTGTTCAGACAAATTCACAGTTTGTAAGGCCAGATCCAGCTGCTCCATGGGATCTAGGGGTTCTGCAGCGAGTCCTTTAGTAGATTCCACAGCAGATTCTGTGTTGTCACTCATAGAATCAGAGGAAAACTCCTGCCCCTCATCTGTTGGTTCATCACTGCCCCCCTCTTGCCCTCCGAGAGATGACAGTGACACCTCAATCATGCTGCAACGCTTCCCTGCAACTCCACCTCTCCCTTCTTCACCTCCTATGCTGTATGCAGCAGAAATGGACATAGTCTCGCTCTCAAATGAACACTCGGAGGGAGCGCCAGAGCTGCTGCCACCAGTGGCCATAGGATGATGTCTGAGCTGTGCCAGGACCGCTAGCCCTCCCACTATGTCTACATCCTCCTGCTCAAGCTCCAAACTGAACTGGGTTGGGGTCTCACTAGAACCTGCTTCCGAGATGTTCTCATCAGGCTGTGGCTGCTGTGTAGGCTGAGGAGACTCCTGAGGAGTCCGAGGCCCACCAATTCGGAAGGTTGATGAAGTCTGAACTTGACACTTGCTGGGGGACACACGCCGCAGGTGGGGGAGGGTGTCCACATTGTGTGTTGGTGTCAAGACACGATTGAGAGGGGGGAACTTGAGTTCAGAAGGCCGCGGATGAGGTTGGGCGCGTGGGTGGTGTTTGGGGCTGCGGGGAGCGGAGGAGGAGTGGATCTTTGTGCGAGGAGCAGGGCAGGAGGAAGAGATGATATTTTTTGGGGAGGTGGCCGAAGAAAGAATGTGGGAACGACGGGATGGAGAGGAGGCAGATGGAGATTTGGGAACAGCAGAAATCATCAAAGCTTTAGTGGTGCTCCTGGCAGGATTCTTGGTCGGGGTTCTAGGTGGCGTCTTTGTTGGGGTGTGAGGAGGGGTTTTGTGTGGTGTTTTTGTGTTACTTATAGGCGTTACTTTTTGAGTAATTTTGTGTGTATTTCTGGGTCTTTGGTTGCTCATGAGCTGCTGTTGCTGTTCTGTAAGTTTCTGCATGTCTTTCTGTAGTGACTGCAGAGCTTCACTCAGTTTCTGCACCACTTCGTTATACTCCACTATAACAGTCTCACCTCCTTTTTCTTTTTCTGCTCCTTTTTCTGCTCCTTTTTCTGTTCCTTTCTTACTGTCAATAGAGAACGTGACCTGCTTCTCTAACCGAGGAGGACTGGAAACAGATGGCTTCTCTTTCTCCTTATCTCCATCTTTGTCTTTCTCCTTTTCTTTTTCCTCCTTTTCCTCCTCCTGTTTCAGTTGCTCCTCCATGTGAGTGAGGCGCTCCTCCAGAGTGATATTATCCTCAACTGCTGCCTCCGCTCCTCCCTCTCCTTGCTCTCTTTTTAGTTGAAGGAAAGCATTTTTTCCAAGCCTCTGTCTATGCTTAGCAAAGATGGCTTCAATACGTCTTTTTTGGGCTTCAATGCTTTTACGTTTTTCCTCCAGACGAGCCCCCAACTCCCAAGCCTCGGAGCCTGGTTCAGGGCCTCTGGGACCAGGGCTATCCTGCTGACCTGGTGCCCCTGCTGGGGTGGAGGGTGTATGTGGAGTTCCTGGGGTTGTTGGGGTCAGAGCTGAGGATGACTCTTCCCCAGGAGCAGCAGGGTGTCTTCTTCTGTTGTCTCGTCGTTCAGCAAAGCATGTCATGCGTGGACTGTTGCTGGTGCTGTGGTTACCCTGGCGACCGTTGCTGGGTCGCATATTACCAGGGGCGTTTCTAGGGGTATCATCAGATGCTTCGGAGGAGTCAACGCTGCCATCTCGTAGTACAGAGTCGTCATCACGGGACATATCAGAGGTATGTCCTGATCTGTCCCTCCTCTCTCCTCTTCCTTGCTTTTCATTATCACCCACTTCTCCACCGATGGGTCGATGAAGGACTCCAGAGCGGCAGGGAGCAGAGCTACTGAGCTGAGGATTACTCTGCTCTGGGGAGTGCAGGAAGAAACCAGCAGGGGCTCCTTCAGGACACAACCTGGGCTCCGGCCTTCCTCCCAACACCCCTCTTCCACTTTTCTCTTGTGTCCTTCCCTTCTTTTGATCTTTGCTGCCAGGAGTGTGAACCACCTGTAGCGCCTCCTCAATGGTCGGCAGCTCTCCCATTGGCGTTGTGTGTGCGTAAGGGCCCCAGGAAGACCGCTGGGATGGTGCAGAAGCACTGACCAGGTGGCTGAGGTCCTCTGGGGGGCTGTATGGGACACGAGTCATCCCTGCTGATTTCACTGGTGAACTCATTGCAGGGATGCCGGTGGTGAGGTTGTCAGTGCTGACAGAGCGAAAGACAGAATCTATTGGGTTGCCCATGACAATATCAACATCACTGTCCAGCCCAAATGGGATGCTGAAAGTCACTGCTGACAGAGGACGACTGCAAGGAGGTGGATTAGGATGGAAGGATGGAGAAATGGATGGGTTGTGTGAGATAACCATGAAACCAGAAACCACATGAGCCAAAGTAAGAGAATTTAAAAAAACTTATAAAATATAAAATATGAATACAACACAACATTTACTATAGAAATCACATCCAGCTTTGAGTGTAACTACCTGATTTGTTTCTTTGTCCAACTTTTGTTTTCTGGAAAGACAGAAAGAAAAAGTAAATGAGTCTATAAAAGTCTATTTTGGTTAAATACATTCAAATACCCATTTCTTACCTGGTGACACTGGGGAGGAGATGGGCAGAAAAGGTTGTTTGAAGATGAAAGAAGGAGAACCACTGAAACAAACAAAAAATACAGTAAAATGCTAATTCTCAAATGTTTGATTCTGAGCCTGAATCATCTGTCTGACTTTTACTTCTAATATTTCTTTATCCTCTGTAGTTAGTTCAGGTCCTGTTTGATCCCATCTGTCTAAATGCTGCAGTAGTTCAGGTTCATACTGAGTTAGGTCAGATTTTTCCCCCCTTGAACACATTTTAAGTTTGTGCAGGTTGAATTATTAGGATGCTGGTACCTGTTGCTGTTCCCACTGACAGGACTCGTACAGTACAGCAATCCTGAGACATCTGAAACACACAGAAGCACCGCAGTTTCAGAAACTGATCATTAATTTAATATATGTTGATCAAACACAAAAAAAATCCAACATACTAATATTACAGGAGCATTTTAAGTCACAAACTGTAAGTCACAAACCTGTGAGGTCGATGGGTTGAACTGGCTGGACAAAATCAGGTTTCTTAACCTCAAACCATTCCATCAGCTCGGCTATGAAGCTCATGATGTTCAGCTGAGGAGAAAAAATCATATTATGTCAACATGGCAGTGACTCACATGTGGACAGATTATAAAGGGCAACAATAAGCACAAAGCCTTGGTGACTTTGCTTCACAGGAACAGACAGCACATCTGGTGTCAGAACAGATGAAAATACTGACATAATCCCAAAGAGCAACAGAAAACTGCATGGACAGTGAACTGTCAACACTTCAAAGAGTGACTACAACCAGGCAACAAAATTCTGATTCTTGCTTTGCCATCCTGCAGCTCCTGCACGCTCTGTCCACACATAGACTTAAACCTTTCATCCAACAGATGTGCTTCTTAAACATTTTAGTGCCTGCCTATTATTTCCATCCATATACCTCTCTTGCTCCTCACTTTAATTGCACAGATGCTTTTCCAGTATATACATTACAGTGTAAATGTAAAAAGGTCCTAATGCTTACGTGCAGAACCGGTGGAGCATAGAGGAGGTCCTCCAAAGGGAGGGGGCAGCAGCTCTGTAAACTGCTCTCACAAAACTCTTTGATCAGCTGCAGGTTGTAAAGACTGTCAGCCACTGACATGGTGTCCTTCAGACACACATCTGGGAGAAAATAAAGAAATACTTAAACATATTAAAATGTAGTGTGTAATGTTTGTGTATCCATGTGTCTGTCAGTGGTATGAACTATGACATACATTTTGATTCACTGTTAGAAACATTACAAAAAATTCTATTTAGACTAATTACACCAACAAAATAGAATTATGGAGCATATAATGCATATCCCAAAATATCATGACTAAGCTCATTTAGAGTCAAATGATTATGCAAAGGTCGAAAAAAAAAAGGTACGTTTTCTCTCTGAGTGAAGAAATCACATTTGCTGGCCCAACATGATGGGTCCATCATTTAAGTAGTTTAGTGTCTGGAAGCATGCATCAGCTGAACATGAATATTTTATCATCCGATATGTTCGTGTATACTTGTGTCTTAATATCTGAATACATGTGTGTACCCTCTAGAGGCAGCAAGCTGGGGCAGTAGTAGTGCAACACAGCCGCTATAGCACAGCCATTAGACAGATCTTTGACCGCAGAAACCAGAGGGAAAGTAGGAGTCAGCTTAGACTGCACTTTGTCCTTCCTATAGCGAATCTAAAGAGGAGAGAGAGGGGAGGAGGAGGAGGAAAGTGAGAGAGGAAAGAAAGGGAGTTGTGCATAGACGAGTAGGAAACAAAAACAGTAAATGGGCAGGTGAGGGAAAGAGAGGAAGGATCGTAAGAGATTTTTTTAAAATTAGAGATTTGAAAAAATATTTAAGTTAAAAGTAAGAACTGAGATAGTTATAACAGCAGCAACAGAAACATAAAACTAGCCAGGTTTTTCCCTCACTCTGACAAAAAAAAACTGCAGAACCAAAGAAATAACAGCATTGTCTCAAACTGTGAAGCCAGCCAAACTCCACGAAACAAAGCACAAGACCAGTAATGCTTCAGTTCATGAACATTTGCAAACATAAACACACATACACACCAACCAGACGGTGCAGTTTAAAGCTTAAAAAAGGGCATTGCAAAAATACAACTGAAAAAAGAAAATAATAAATAATGCACAGGAAAAAAATGTCAGTGATTGTAAGTGACAATGAGGACTTTGACCCTCTGATGTCCATGCAGCAGAAACAGGCACTGACAACACTGTGAGCCTTCACTTCTGATCAGGTAACATGAACATAATCAGAGAAGAAAAGGTGAATTTAACAAAAACAAAAACACTCATACTGCATTGGTTAAAAAAAAAGTTTTAAAAAACACCCAGGAGAATCCACTAGAAAACAAAATGCTACATGTCTAAGTGCATCAACTTCAACTTATGCTGAAGGACGTTACGCAGCCCTGTTGCAGGAGGACAAAGTTCAGTATCAGAGAGTAACATCCAGTGTTATTATGCCTCCTATAACATGGCTTTGTAACAAACACTTCAAAGAAAAGCAATAAATAAAGCAAATAAAAAATGCATTAACAGTGTTAATAAGCTAATGAGTTTTAACGATTCCATCCAACCTCGGGGTTGGAGTGGCGATTAGTTTGCAGTCAGTCAGTCAATCAATCAGTCAGTCAGTCATCGACAGTGAGAGGTGTGGCGATTGGTCAGTCTGTCGGTTAGTCTGGTGCGTTGCTACGGGAGACGTGGAGGATGAGGGTGAGAGAAGAGCGAGGTGTTATACGTTACCACTGGCGGCTTATTCCCCGACTCCTTCAAACAAAAAGCGATAGCATGCTGGATGGGGGGATGGCAGAGAGAGGGAAACAAGCATAAATGACAAGGGGGCCGGTCATCATGGGAACCGCCACACCAAAAAGTCACATGGCACTGCTCGGGGAGAGAGGAGCCACAGGGGGCAAAGAGGACGAGGAGGAGGAGGAGGAGGAGGAGGAGAGGAAGGGGACATACAAGAAGGGCGCGGAGGTGGTTTTTTTTATCAGCTAGGAAGTAATTTCACCTCCCTCCCTCCCTCCTCTCCAACATCTCCTTCTCCTACTCAGCTCTGATAATCTGGGCAGTTTGAGATGAAACTGATGACTGAATGTAAGTCAGAAACACCTCAGTGTCCAAAATATCACCAGCTAATAATAATAATAATAAGCAATAATAGGACAGGACATATTTGTGGCATCTTATTGGTCAATTGAAAAAGGTCAACATATATTAAAGGCACTTTTCATGAAGAGACAGATAAGAGGTATGTGTGGCCCTTCCAGCAGGCACAGTAATGTCAGCAATAGCGGATGGACAGACTCTGAGAGAGAAAGAAAGATAGACAGAAGAAGAGAACACTTACGGGGACTAGTTTCCAGTACCAACGGGTGGATTGACACTGCCAGAGAGCAAGGCATGACAGAGACAAACCAGGGGGGGAGAAAACAGAGAAGCAGAGCAAAGTCGATGTTAGCTTTAGCGACACAGCTTCATGAGGGACAGTTGGTGTGTAGCAAAACTTCACAAGTGTGTGTTTGAGTGTGTGTTTGTGTGTTTGTACCGAGTCCTGAGCAGGCTGCATGTCTGTACACGTCGGCGGTTTGGGAGGCTCTTCTTCTTCTGTGCTTTCTCTCAACTTCTGGTTCAGCTGCAATGACAAGACAACCACAGTTAAAGGACAAGTTCACAGTTTTTCAGCCCGAGCTTTATTAAAATGTTGTGAATGAAAATGGGAAATTTAAAGATGCCACCTTTAAAGAACAAGATATTAACCCTTAAACAGGCAACATGCACCAGGAGATACAGACTCTTTGACACCTTGTTAGGAGCATGATGGGTTAAGGTGATTGTTCAGTTGTATGTGCCTTGAATTGGTAGAGTTGAAGCTTGTGGTAGGCTTACACTTCGATAGAAATGATAAAATCAGTTTAGAAATTATTAAGTGTGATATTAATGACCAGAGAAAACAAGAATGTATCACTTTTTATAATCAAATAAAGCAATCAATTGTTTACCATTATGACCATATTTATACTCATAAAAATCCAAAATATACAAAATATTTTAAATATATTTATGGTAATGGTGCAAATGAGATAAGTAGGATTTTATTTTTCACATCTCATTTTCCCCTCCTGCCTGTTTAAGGGTTAAACTTTTCTTTTTATGTGGCTACATGTGATGCTACATGTAATGTATTGACCGCACACCATAGTCTAGTCCTCATAGTCCTCATAGTCCTAATCTATCCTATAAACACAGAACTCAATCAGACATTTGGCAATTTATAACACAATATTCAGCATCTCTCGGCAATAAGTTGCAATAAGCACTTTTTTTTTTTTGCAGCTTCTAAAATGTGATGAATCTGGGCTCTACTGGATCTTCACATACATTACGGTGATTCATCTTGTACTGGCTCTATACGCAGCCCTTCAATTCATCCTCTATCTAAAACAGGCCGAATCTGACACGAAATCTTAAATATGGGCGACTAACTGAAGGTCATTTGTGGACATGTGAGAAAAATCTGACATCCGTTCGATGGGGAAGTAGAGGTGACACCACAAATGGTTACCTAAGATTTTGGAAATTTGATCAGGTTTATAATAGACACCTGACATCATAACAGTATATAAATAACAGAAAATGACTAAAAGCATGATGTTAAAACTTTATAAAAACAGGAAGTAATAAAAAGATGTCACAATAATGTTTTTATTAGGTTTTAATGACTGAACTGTTGTTACTTTCACACCAGAAGCAGAAAGCCTGTCAATATGAAGTCAGTAAAACCTGACAGCAGAGCATCATTTGTGACATTTTTTGTGGTAAAACCCTTCATGACATGTCTGGGTTTACTGAGAGCTTATTGGATTATCCTGCTTTCACATTAGCTTTCAGTGATGTTATATTTTGTATGACTATAAATGATTGTAAGTAACATTTTCATGAGATCTGGATTATAAACAGTAAATCTGCTCTTTAACATATTTACTATCTTTTGTGAATGAAAAAAGAAAGGCGATGACTGGCAGTGACATCAGTGCTGTTACCACGGCAACGTGATCTCACCCTGTTGACCCAGAAGAGCAGAGCGTTCTCCCACGGAGCCCCGACGCCCATCTGCTCCGCCTCCGCCGCCATCTTCACCCTGCCCACGGTCTCTTTAGCAGCCAGTGACATCAGCGCGTCGATCAGGGCGAGGTGGGTATTCTGCACCAATCAGAGACAAGAGGGGCAATTTAAGCTCATGACTTTCTCTCAGGGTGTTATTTTTCACTTCTGTCTCTCCTCCTTTCCTTCTTTTATCCCTCTATTCTTCCTTTGTCCCTTCCTGCTTTCTTTCCTTATTTTGTCTGTCATTCTTTTGTTCTCTCTGTCCTTTCTACCTTTTCTTTACTTCAACTGACAGAAAAGCATGAAAATCCCCAAAAGTAGACACAGCGTTTTCAGTTGACAATGACGCTAATCCTTTAATTTCCTCACATTTATTTTGGATACTGTAGAAAATTTAACTCAAATACTTGTTTGTTTATTCACTTACTTATCATCTAGTATATTGTGAGTGTGGTATTTGCTTTAGTAAAAGATCAGAGTACTTCCTTTCACTGTTGGACCACACACACATCTTTACACACTCACACATCACACCAACACACACCGTCTTAATGGGAACAAAGCTGAGGTCTTCCTCTGTGATGTCCACATCCTGGATCTTTGGAGCGAAACCTTTCTTAATGAGGAACTGCAATAGGGCGGAGTTGTCGGCCGGGGACCCCTGCGACGCTGGCACAGAGACCCCGTGCGCCTGGGCCAGCAGGGCCTGAGCTCTGCAGTAGATCTCCGGGGAGAGAAGCAGCTTGGAGACGGACGGCTTGAGGTGCTCCTGTTCATACTGGTCCTTGTAAAGCGGCTCCCGCAACTCCACAGGAACGTTCTCTGCAAGACAGAGAGAGAGGACGGCTCAGTGAGCTTTTTAAAGTGTAGAAAGAGAGAGTCATGACAGTGCTAATGAACTCAAAAGCTCAGAGTTAATATTTCAGTGGATGGCGGAAGTTGAGAGAGTCCACTCAGTCATTATCTACAAGCGGAGGTGCTCATTCATCCACACTCTCTGACCTTCATGTGAGGAGAAGCAGAACCATAAAGAACACTGAGTCAGCTTCCCTGCATTGTTCTCCGATGAGGAGGAAAAATAAAATGCAGAGAATTGCTTTGATACCGCATCGTCCCATGTGGCAGAGTTCACAAAGGCTGAACAGGCTCCACCAAGATACTGCAGCTCCGCTACATCATCTGCTCTGGATGAGAAAACAGAATGGTTTACTAATGTAGAGAGTTATTTTGGTGTATGAATCAGGTACCATTTAAATACAGAGCATTTCCTGCTGGTGATTACTGTGGAAAAAACAAGAGTAATGGAACAAGAGAGTAACAACTGGGAGTAACAATTTTATTGGAATGGAGAAATAAACTGGGAAACATCTAAATCTGATTATAATCTTATTCTAATGCATTTCACAGTCACAATATCCTACCAAAATTGCAGAGGCTCAGTAAATGTTAGGACTAAGTCACTTTTTTCAGCAGAGTGGTGAAACTACAGAATGCACTTTTCTTTACTTTGTGTGCTCAGCTCCCAGCGCAGTTCGTCAACCTGTCAGCCTGGAGAGCAGGAACAAGCTCAGTAAGCAAAGAAGTTGGACAACATGTCTAATAACAAGGTACTGCAGATTTGTGACTTCTGCTGTGTGTCTATGTGAACACACACACACAAACATACGAGCACGCACACACACACACACACACACAAACATACGAGCACGCACACACACACACACACACAAACATACGAGCACGCACACACACACACACACACACACACACACACACATACAAACATACCCACACGCACACAAACACACACACACACACACACACACACACACACACAGACTTAAGCCCAAATAAACAAACTTTTTGGGTTACATCCTTGACTGTCTGAGGTAGTGATTAGAACATATTTTGCTTCTTGTGATTTTCTGTTATTAATATTCTGTTATGATGTCAAGTGTTTGAACAAGGTCAAAGGCTCCAAAACTTGAGGTAAACTTATGTAGAAATGTCGCCTGAAAGTCTAAAACCAGGGCTTTAACTAGCTTTAAATGTTTCATTTGCAACGTTTTATTCTACCTTGCTGACGAGCTGACATTGGCTCGTTGTGCATCACTATGGATGGTCATCCTCAGCCTTCACTCTCAGACTTCAGATCAAATGTTTTCCTAAACATGTCAGAGGAAGAACTAGAAAAAAAAGGGAAATCTGTAGGAAATCAGTTTGCTGCTGGAAGTTGTGAGGCGGCCTTAAAGCAGCTGGATCATAAAGGTCAGGTATGAGATAAATCAGGAGTTTTTTTAAACTGTAAATCATACAGATATATTCCAGCAGCAAAAATGTAGACCATAATATGTCCCCATTAATCTTGTCATTTTATGATGAGGACAACAGTCGCATACAGCACTCCACAGTAAGGTAATGAAAGGGGATTTGGGAATATATCTGAAAACTCAGATGGAGGGGTTATTAGAGAACAAATAAAATATTGTAGATGGGTTAAATTCCCAAAATGAAAACAGGAGTATTCACTGATGCAATATAGTTTTGGGGTTGGAAGGTAGAAAGAAGCGAGGTACAGATCTTGGAATAGTTTAAGACTCATCAATCATTTATGGAGCACAACGATATAAGTCGATAGCTCGTTTTCTTCCACTCTATCTATATTTACATATGTGAGGTAAGTATTTTATTGGTATATCATTACACTGTAAATCATGGGCTTGTAATGTAATTATGTCAATCACAACTGCGGTATAAAACTGAGAAACTTTAACCACAATTGAAATTAGGTGACCATTCGTGACAGTGTCTGCAGGAGAAGATAATACCATCATCTGCATGAACAGCTCAGTTAGGTTAGCCAGACAAGAGTGTGTGTGCATGTCAAGTGATCTATGATGTACAAGAAGCTCAGACCACTCTGAGTGGGTCATTTCATAGACACATACACTCAGAGGACACACGAAAACACACACACACTTCCATGATTGACCCATATTCCAACTCTGCAGTCTCTGGAAGGCGGCTCAAGGAATCGGGATAATCCTGAAGATTGGAGTGGACTTCCTACAGGGAATATCAGTCTACATCTCTTCCATTTACTCTACAGTCAATCCTCATTCCCTCTACGCCTTTTTTATTAACTCTTCTCCACTCATTTATCCCCTCATCTGTCCATACGCATCTCTGTAACCTAATATTGTAAGGCTTTATTATGTTACTCCTTCTTCCCATTTTGTACCTGCTCAAATTAGAGAAGAGAAGAGAAGAGAAGAGAAGAGAAGAGAAGAGAAGAGAAGAGAAGAGAAGAGAAGAGAAGAGAAGAGAAGAGAAGAGAAGAGAAAAAATATCCACACACTCCACTGCAGTGTGACACACACACACTCGAATCATCCACCATTTTTTGGGTTAAACCCTCGTCTTTCACACTCTGCAGCACTGGGAGGAAATAGGACTGCTGTCACTATGGGAACGGTTGAAATGGCAAGCGGCCATTCTGTCCCAATCACAGCAGAAGCAATGAGACTGGACTGCAGAGTAGGACCCAGCTAACCCATTTAGCATAATACTAATCTAATCTGGGAGAATAAAGGAAACAGGCCTGTGGTACTAAGACAACACAACAGTGTATCGACAAGACAGCGTTTCATATCCTGTGGATTTTATGAGTCTGATCAGATGCTAGAAAGAATAAATACATGTTATTATCAGGACAACATAATGACAGTCATCCTCCCAAGCTGTCCTAACACTTACAAACAGCTGACACACAAAGCTGTTTTTGGATGCAGCTTGGAAACTCAAAGGTCACCGAAATTACAAAAAACCTATTTTCTCTTTTATCCTGAGTGGCATCTAGCCATGCAGATAGCTTTAGTTTTATCTGACTGCATTTCCATCCAATCCACAATGGACATGAATGGAATAACATCTGTGGTGCTCAAAGCTTTGAAAAATGACATTAAAAACAAACTCAGCTACAAACAGCTAGAAACAGTCCCCTATCTCTGGAGTTACTTTCTATTGACAGCTATAATAAGTGTTTTTTGTAATTTGGGTGAAACAACCCTTTAAAGTAAGTGAGCGACATCGACTAAAAGACTAGACAATCTCAAGAGAGGTGGGCTACATTTCTGTGTGATGTGGTGTTTGCCTGATTGTGTATTCATTTGTTGTTTGAATAAAACAATTAACATACATGTTAAAAAAGAGAAGTGGGATACAACTGAATAACTATATGACACTGAAAGGCATAACATCTTCATTGGAGAAGCTGCAACCACCAGCAGCTTTATATTTATTTTAAATTGGTGCTTTTGGGTGTGTGACAGAAAACTGTATATCATTATAAGAGCGCTGTCTCATGCTGGGTCGTCAGACAGATGATGCATCAGCAATCTTTTTCGTATATTAAAGTAATCCTGCATTAGAATGCTTTTGTTCTTTTTTTTAATTCTAGTCAGTGTCTGAAGTCTCTCATTGATTGCATTTTTATTTTAAAAGTGACTAAAACGATGAATTGATAATCAAATAGTCACCAATAAATATTCTGTCAATGGACTCATCGTTGCAGCTCTACAAGAGAGGGATGATAGGTAAGGTGGGATATGATTATATATTGTGATGTTCAGTGTTATCTGTTTTTTAAATCAATGGCAGTATCTGTTCTTATATTGATTATTATGGTATATTTAATGCCCTTATGTTAGTCTTACATTGTTTTGTGACCCCTGTGTATTCTCTTCATTATTTATATAATTCATTACAAGTCTATGTTATATGTTATATGTTATATGTATGCTTCTACCTTTGATCTATATATCTTGGCCACGACACTCATGTGACAGATTGATGACCATTTTGATAATGGAAGAATCAGTTTAGTCATTTTATTAAAAAGAAGAAATGCTGCATATTTACTGGTTGCAGCTTATTAAATGTGAAGATTTGAATCTTTTATGTGTCATGCATATTAATAAACTGAATATATTTGAATTCTGCAGTGCTGATTGGATAAAATAAGATATTTATAGTTATCATCATGTGCTATAAGAAAATAAAAAAAGAAATGAGACCCCTTTTTCACTGTTTTATTTTATAGATGGAATGAAAGTAGTAATGAATAGAATGATTCATTGAGGAAATAATGGTCAGATGAATCAATAGTTAAATTAATCATTAGATGCAGCTGTGAATCGGCAGGTCATTGAGCTTTATCCCTGTAAAATCATGTTTCATTCACTCTATCTGGGTTTAAAAGTGATTTAGTCTAACACAACAAAAATATAAGAAAACAAGAAATGCAAGTCTGCTATACTGTAACTATTTTGTGAGGCAGTCATCCTTTGTGTCTGCTAGAATAAATTTCAGCTGAATCAGCAGTGTGTGGCGAGTCCCATGTGTGCCTTTATTAGTGCTATTTCCTTGCAGGCTTTCATTAAAAGTCTATGAGGCACCCGGTGGGCATTTTCCACTTGACAGACAACAATGAGGCCTCCCTCCTGAGAGGTTTGCAGCTCATCTCACCTCATGTCCCACTGACTGACAGGATGGACACAAATGTAATCTGAAAATCCGTGTCTAAAGCTATTACTGCATCAAAAAAAGCATGGCTTATTGCTTAAAGGATAACCATGCAAGTTTACCATTGCAGTATTCATCTACGGTCTGACATCATTGTGTTAATCAGCAGAGCCTGAACCTTAATCAGGCTGAAAAGATTAGTCTACAAGCAGAAAAGGTATCAACAATAATTCTGATTATTGATCTGCTGTTAGTCATTTATCAACACAGAAGCAGCTGTTCTTTGATCCCATTTTCAGTATCATTATAAATCCAATTTATCTTTAGGTTTTGGAGTGTTGGTTTGGTCAAAATGAGCAGACTGATGAACCTTTAGCTCTGGAAACGTTTAAGATTCAATGATCAATCAACAACATAAAAGATTCATCAATATTGCCTAATTACCATAATAATGAGGCCAGCTGCAGCCCCAAACTACAGCATGGACTACAAGATGATGTCATCAAAACCAGTGCTGAACCAGCATCTCTCTGACACTGTGTCAACAAATCTTTGACATCAGCTTCAGAGGGATGACATTAGATTGCGCAGCTGTTTCTGTATCTCCTTTACATCACCACATCTGCACGAGCCATGCAACAAACATATTCAATTTGCATGTGGAAAGATGCTTTTACAATTCTGACATGCTATATGTGAAAATTATCTCTAAAATGCTTCATGAAATTAAATTTTCTGCAGCTGTTGCCACCAAAAACAGCCCATTGTCTGATAAAAAGCTCCTGTGTCACCTTCATTGGCTATACTGCCACGCGTTATAGCTCAACGTGCGTGCGTAACACTGACACAAATATTATGCCGTGCTGACCCATTTACAGCCAGCCCACACAAAAGCTATGTTTAGACATCTTTTTGCATCATTTTATTAAATTCTAGACTCTAGACCAATGTATTAATAATAAGAAAAACCCTTCCACAGGCCTGATATAGCCAAGCACTGACAAAAGGCTTTGTTGCACTGCAGCGATGACAGCCCTTCAAGCATCATGCAGCAATGAGGAGAATCCGTCTGACAAGCCTCATATGCATGTCAATAATTGTCTGAAAGTCCTTTACAACATGGTAGCCTACGTACACTGCAGGATTAAAGCTGCACAGCCTCGCAGGTGAACCACACGCATCACAGCAGCGGATTTTAAGGATGGATGCTGAGCAGAAGGATGCTGAGGTTTCCCCTCCAGCTCCAAATAAATCGACCGACGCTAGTCTACCTCTGAGCTCCATATATAGATATATATAGCAGGATGAATTATTAAGCGCCCCACCCAAACAGCGCCACGGTGATATGAACAGCGGGTGTACCTGCTGAGCCGTAGGATTTAGACAGCAGCCACCGGACGCTGGCGCAGATCTTTGCCCGGTTGAAGTCGTACTGGTCCAGGGGTTTAATCTCCGGCACCGAGAAGGTCTTTTTCATCGCGCTGGGAGAGTCCACCATGGCTGAGCTGTGCTGCACGGAGGACACGCAGGCAGCAGCAGCAGCAGCACCGGCGAAATGTGATGAGGAGGGATGGAGGAGGAGGAGGAAGAGGAGGAGGGGGAGAGATGAAGGAGGATCTTGTGATGCAGACTGAAACAAATGAGAGATAACAGAGCAGCAAAAAAACAAGTAAAACAAGATGGAAGATTTTAGAGAAACGCAGTCTATTATTAGACTAACAAAATTAAAGAATCAGTTATGATGAATAAATACCTGACTTGTGCCATCTGCCCGGCTCCACGCCCCCGGACACGTCACATGTCCCAAAACATATGGTCCTCAAATCCTCCATTTTTTCTGACTCACGTGAAAGCAGCAGCAATAATATCAATGTTTTCTACATTTATTTCTTTCTTTATTTAGTCTGTGATTGCATTATTTAGAGTTTCTAACTGGCTAATAAACCAGCAGCAGTGTCCTCTTCTTCCCCACGTGGTGGTGCTCTTGAGCAAGGTATCCGCTTCACCTCACAGGCTGACCTGGTGAACTGGTCACAGGACACAATGGGAGGATTTGTTTGCATTGTGAAAGGACTGATGTGAATATACAAACAAACAAACACAGATGAGTAAATGTTCTCTACATTGACATTTTAGAGGTAAAAGAGCCCAAATCAAAGTGCATTGATAAAATCCCCACACTGTGTCTCTGGTGGTATTCAGTACATTTAAATGTATTTATTTTTTAGATGTTATATCTTTAACATATTTTTGTAGATAATGCAGTGCACTTTTACTGGCACCTCTTGCACAGAATATTTTATTATTATTTATTACGTATATATGTATATTTGTTTTATTAGGACAACTTTGGGGTATTTTTAGTGATACATTTTTAGTTTTTTGCATTGGATAGTAGAAGAGATGTGTTTTTTATGTGATGTTATGTGTGGCGGTTTTAAGTGTGGATGTAGCTGCTGTAAACCAAGCAATTTCCTGTGAAGGATCAATACAGTATCTATCTATCTATCTATCTATCTATCTATCTATCTATCTATCTATCTATCTATCTATCTATCTATCTATCTATCTATCTATCTATCTATCTATACACTACCGTAATTATAGAAAACTGTTAGTTCTTCCTAACGTATGGATCTCTCTCTCAGAACAAGCCTATCCTGTAAAACATCTCAACATCTGTGAGATGGATTGACAAAATTTTAGCTGTAGACTTTTTTGTTATTGTATCTTGTTCAGTTCCCCAACATAGTACAACTGCTTGAAGCATACTCACTGTGGTCAGCAGAAAATATTACACTTGGATTAATATCATAACATTAATTTAACAATAAACTTAGTTGGCAAAGCAATTTAAGTTTGTTTGACAGCCATCGATACGGTCATGGGTCGAAGGATATAGGGTGCTGTACAGATTGGCAAGGCAAATTTTTGATTTGTGTAAATAAAACATTCTACTCTACTTGCTGTACTGATAAACATCTTGAAGGCATCCCTGATAATATTCATGTTTCTATGTTAAAATAATGATAAACCTTTGGCTGTATTGATACTTTGCTACAGTTGAGGGTTTTTATTGAGGAAATAACATCTATGTACATCAGCAGTCTTCTCAGTCTTTATCTGCATGTTCTGTGTATGCAGGTCTGAAAACAGGAAAAGCTTTACTGATTGTATCAAATCAAAATCAAAACACAAAATACACACGAGAACCGTATGGTTTCCATTTAAAATAGACCGCACAGACATCGAAAGGGGAAAAGGTAACTCTGACATTTGATTGCTTTGTTCTTTTTCTCAGAATTTTGTAACATGTGGGAGAGGTAATATCTGGCAATCAGCCCTTTTGAGCTGAGCTGCAAACGAGATGTAACTCTTATCTAAGCATGCACCGATCTGAGGGTGGTTTTTTGTGTCAAAGTTGTTTTGGTTGCCGTAGAGCACTTTAACAAACTGCTTTCATTTCTGAGTAAACGGCATGAATGAACGAATGAATGAGTGTGTGAGTGGGTTGTACCTTCTAGCTCAATGAGGTTTATACTCAGTCAGGCTCGTATGGATTGTTAAACTGGACTGTCAATAAATGAGTGCCTCTTGATATTGCACCTGGTTGCTATGAAAGATGTTACAGTGGATACATAAACTGTCAAAGAGCAAAAAAAACAAGCAAAACAGTAAAAAACCGAGACAACTTCTGATCTGGTTTCCTCGCATAGTCAAACAAATGTGCAAGACTGGTGAAACAGAAGCTATTAATTTTCCAAATGTATGATTGTGTTAACTTTGTTAGATTTGTGACAGTGTTAAAGGACCAGTGTGAAGGATTTAGTGACATCTAGCAATGAGGTTGTAGATTGCAAACAACTGAATACCCGACGTTGCCCTCTCTATAGCCACTGTTTGGTTTGTCTGTTCCGGGCCACTGTAGAAACATGGTGGTGGAACATGGTGGCCTCCATAGAAGGAGACCCAGCCCTTATATAGATATAAAGAGCTCATTTTAAGGAATTAAAACACAATTCTTATTTTCAGGTGGTTATACACTAATGCATGATTATATTCCATTTCTGCCAAGTCTGTTCTGCTAGATGTCACTAAATTCTCCGTACTGCACCTTTAAATAATTAAAATTCCAATTATGATTACTAAAGTTTAGTTATATATTACTATATTATTATATACTACTACATATATCTGTAATAATAAGTTTATTTTTCACCAGTGAAATATCTATACTCATATTGTCATATAATCACTACATCAGACGACACATAGTTCAGCACTAAATTCTACACACTGCACCTTTAAAGTAAGATATCCAGTGTTTCATCAGCACTTAACAATGGATGAGTACGAACACTTTGGCTAATATTCAGACAAGTCAAGTAAACACTTCATGTCAAAATCTTGCCTCAAGAGTCTTCACAATCAGTACAGACTTCAACATCCTCAGTCCTTGACCTTTGAACTGAACAATGAAGCACCCTCCAACTCCAGTTTAGGTCTAAGAATAGATAACGTTCACTTTGACTGTGCTGTTTACGTAATATTCCTTCAGTTGGATTTCACAAATGACACTGCAGTACGTGTCAAACAACTTTTTACACTTAGTCCAATGTGCAGCGGAGACTTTAAAGATAGACACTTTTAATGTAAGTCTTTTTGACATCTCTCAGCAAGAAAAAGCACAGGTGTAAAATTAAAATTGATGATGGTTGGATTTCATTTAGCTGCGTCAGTTTCAGCGTCCTGGCTAACTGTCACACTGTAAAACTGTGAGCCAGCATTAATGTTAATTAGTAACACCTTTGCTTTTCCTACAATGACAAAGCAAAAAATGTCTTCTGCGGAAAAAAACAAAAAAACAATTAAATTTGCCACATTAAAGAAGTGTTTGTAATAAACTGCCATATACATGAAATAATCGTCCACGGGCATTTAAGAGTGAAACACACATTTGGTGTCTTTAAAACTGAGGCAGCATCACAGAATGTAACAAAACCAGTTCATCCACTTTGTTCTTCCCCCGTTCCTTGTGGCTGATCGCATGCAGGAAGATTACAGTAATGAGGAATAAATAACCCTTCTGGATGATCACTCTCTCAGAATTAGTCAAGGTGTAATGGAAGTGGTGTCTGATCCGGTTCATCAGTCACTTTGAAACGAAAGGTTTATTTTTAGACTCTGTTTCGACCTCAGCACGGAAAACAAACCAGCGATCAAAACTCCTGCTTTGACTGACTGCTGAGAAGACTTAAGGTGTGTATGTACATATTTATGCCTGTGCGGTTCTGTGTGACGGTTTGATGACGTTAAAAAAGAGCGTAGACTTTTCCTGATGACTCAGGGTGTACATTTACATTGGAGTTTAAAAAGAAATATGACTGAAACTTGAAAAACTATTTTTGTTTCCTTCCTTCACTTTTATAGTATCGTTATCTCTCATGCAGCAGTGTTGTCTCTACTTGTATGACATGTAATATTTATTATAAACGACCAAATGACTGTGTTCAATCTTAATGCTATCTAATCTACTTGGAACTGATCATATCGTACATCAAATGTCTAGTCTGGCACAATTACAATGCACTTTTGTGAAGAAATAATTTCATAATTTTAGATTAAATAGCTGAAAACACCTTTTCTAGCAGCAGTGTAAATTACATTTTTATTTTTATGTTATATATTAATTTAGAGCAGAATCTGGTAATTGTCCTTTGTACAGAAGCAAAGAAAGACCATGATAATCTATATTTTATAAGTAGCTGAATATCTAATTATGAAATTAAACCGACTTATTGCGCATTGAATGTTTTACTTTTTTGGCCTCTCCTTGCTTCCGTACACAACTGTATTGAGACAAAGATCAAACTATCCTCCAGAACAATCTGTGTTTGGCTAAATAACATTTTGCTTTCTCTTGCAGGGTAACTCGCTATGGGTGGCTCCTCCTCGAAAAGCACCTCATTTTGGCAGAAGGAGAATAAGAATAATAAGAATAAGAAGAAGAAGAAGAATAAGAAGAAGAAGAAGAAGGAGGAGTCGCCTCTGGACAAAGCCTGGAGTCAACTGAGCGGGGCAGTGCCTAATAAACGGAAAAGGAAGAGTATTGTGTCACTGGATAAACTGAACATGGATAACCTGAAGAGGGGGAAAGGTTCCCAATGGAAGAAGAGACTCTCACTGTCAGCAGACAAGAAAGAGCCAATATCACTGAGGAAATTGTCTCTGGGTAACACAAGGAAGTTGTCAGGTCAGAGTCTTTCACTGGGAAAGAAAGAGAAGGACGGAGGAGGGCTGGGAAAAGTAGGTGAACAGATAAAGAGGAAGCTCTCAAGACCATAAGAGAAGTATCAGCACTTAGCAAGATGATTTCCCTCCATCTGTGAAGGTGCAGCACACGAAGGAGGACGAGACCAATGAAGCAAAAGTGTTAAAAAAAAAAAAAACTCAATGAGATAATGAGAAGCTTGAATTTGGAAGGAAGACCAAATAAAACATGTCAGTGAACAACAGACAGGCTACTTGAGACTCAGACACATATATTTTAAACGTTTTTAATGATGCCACTGTCAGTTACTGATGGATAGATTATCAAGGCTGAAAAAGAGACACAGGAAACCGAAACACAGATCACAGATTACACATTCCTATAAATGACTAGGTGTCAGTTTTACTAGATAAAAACACCAGCTGCACTTAATTAACCCCTCAATATTAATCTCACACTTGCCCTGTATCTCAGTCACACTTAACAAAAAAAGGTATTGATTTAAAAAATATATATATTTCTGGATATTAACTTAATGAAAAATAATTTCCCTTTATGGTGTTTATGACTCAGGTGCACCAAATACTGTACATAATACCTACTGTCACAGTGTGATAATAAATAAAACTTTACATCACAAACTACTTACAAAGAGTATTATTTGTTCATTTCTGTACAGAGAGAATTTACATCATGCAACATGAGCAAGAAAAATCATCAAAAATTAAGGCAGAGCTTATAGCATACTGCTTAAAACTTTAAAAAAAGAAAAAAACTTTAAGCAGACTGGGGTTTTTTAAGGGCACTGAACTGACGCCAACAGGATCTTGTACCGTAAGTTATTTGTCAGTGTTTTCACTTTGAGTTTCAGAGGAAAAGTAAAATCACAAAAACATGAATCATACAGGTTTACAGACTTGTGTCTCTTTCAGTTTCTATGAGGGCAAAAGGTTATCCAACACCTGCGTCATACACTTATGATTATTATGACATATTATAGTAAAAACTGTAAATATCCTTCATCTGAAATTTTATAACAATCGAACCAGAATCACGTTAACGAACAGAGGATTCATTTTAAATTCTACCAAAGGCTCCAATGTTGATTAATCATTTACTTAAGATTTTAGATTAGTTAACCATTGAAGCCATTAATGAGAACAACGTTTGGGTTGTCAACTTGTGACAGATTGGTGTTCATCCTCTTCCAGCATAATGTGCTTTGTCTTCTCTTGAGCTCTTTTATTGAGCCTATAAAAAAGGTCTCAAGTTTAACAGCAAATCATTAAACTTGCAGTTGAAAATGTAGGAAATCTCGATGAAAGGCTCATTTGAGTTCAGTAATCCATCTGGTCTGCTGTTTGTTAATTTAGCTAATGATTCTAAAATAAAATAATCCAACAAATCTTATGTTTAAAAGTTTAGTTGTACAACGAGGTAAAAAACAGGACTGCAAGCAGTTATACTGGGGTCCGAACATTCAACAGAGCATAAATCAGAAAGCACCAACATGTCTCAAGCAGAAGGCCAAAACATCACTAAAAACAGCTTAAAAACAGGTGGCTGGACCATATGAGCAATATAGCAAAAAGCAGCAGCGGTAAATAATAAGTTCTAAATAAATGGACATCGATCTCTTAGTGGTCAAATGATCCATTAGAAGGGTATTCTTACATGAATTTAGGAGCTAATTAAAAACATGGAAACACAAAAGCAGGTTAAACTACATCTTTCACAACCTAGCAACCCAAACATTGCTAATAAAAATGATAAATTATTAACTATTAACAAGCCCATTAGTTGCAACTTACAACCCTTTATAAAGAGGTACTGAGCTCTTGTGGCCTTTGAGCTAAACTCACATCTTATGTGCACATAAGCTCGGACGCATCACATTTACAGTGATTCTATACAATAAGACACCATGAGGATTTAACAAAAAAAAAAAACCCTAAACATTTGAGGCAGGGCCGATTACTTGTTTGCACTCTACTGCACGACGGTCCGCACAGTTTCAGTCATTTCTTCCATGAGTTGCCAGCATGTTGCAGCGGTTGTTCAGCAGCCATTAGCGCCGCCTCTTCCACCTCGGTCTGTTTGGGTTAAACTTGCAGGTCGTTTATGTATAAACAGGATATTCGCCCTCCAGTGTCCCCAGTCCTGGGCGGATGGGAGGGGGTAGGGGCGGTGGGGGTTGGCTCCTTACGTCTGCTGAAGGTCAGTGATGGAGCGCAAATGAAACACTAAGAAACATCCCCCGTCAAGTTCTCTCCGACGATGTGAAATATCCCTTTAAAAGAGGCACAGCAGGCCAAAATCTTGTCTGCTTGCAGTAGAGGTAAAATCCCAAAATGTGTAAAAAGAATAAAATATCCCACCTTGTCTGAGGAAACACAGATCTTAAGGCATGTTTAAGGTGTTCATACACTGATCAGCAGATCCCAGTGTCAAGTGTGTGTGTGTGTGTGTGTGTGTGTGGGCACGTCTTTGAGTGTGTGTGTTGAAAGTTTATGATTGCTCGAGTTTCCACTTTACTGAAGAGGCCGGGTTGTCATCTGAGGTTTTGTTCCTGAGAAGTGTCCCGTTGCTGTTCTCTGTCTGCTCACCCATACGAGACTTACAGTTCTACAGTCAGAGGTGGAGAGACAGATAAGAAGATGAGCGGAGGGTTGAAACGAGGTAAAGAATCAGGAATGGGGGGAGGATTAGATTCAGGCAGGAAAAGGTTAACAGGAGGTGAAAAAGAAGAGAAAATGGGTTAGTCATGAACAGCCTATGAAAAAAAAAAGAGTTAAATGAGCTTAGAGTGAAAATGATGTTTATCCCATTCCAGACAGTTTGACATGATGTAAATTTCACCAGTGTTATCACAGGGAGCGAAGCACACAAAGCAGACAGATGTGACCAAACAAATTACAGATGTTGGCAGATTTATGCATTTATTTATTTTAGTTGTAACAATGTTTGTACAAAAATAAACCCAGAGTAATATGAAAGTGTTTCTGCGCTGTCAAAACAATACCGACAGTAAGCTTATAATATAAAAAAAAATATATAAAAAAATCTGAAGACAAAAGAATATAGTCTGAATATAGTGTTATCCCTTTAATAGCTCCTTGTATTGGGGTTCCCTTTAAAAAGTGGTTATAGGTAATGATTTGGTATTATCCATAAATGTTTAACGTCCATTTAATTGAATGAGTCAATGAATATTTTACTACCAAATCACACAGTGAGGGAAGAAAATGCAAATATGTCCTTACCAAATGTGCCCCGCCCCCTCGCTTACTGTTCAATCATAGTATCGTTTGTGAGTCAGTACACACACTCAGATATGCATGTGGGTATACACACATACACAAACACACATACACACACACACACCTCTATGACTGCACTTCCTGCTAGCAGCAATAACAGAGTTACCAAGGCTGCATGTGAGCGAATGACAGAGTGCATGCCGTCAAACATACACACATGCCAGAGTAACACGTCAGAGGAAACATGGCAGGGAGCATGACCCACTCTAACCACCAGCACACATCTGGACCCATTTACGACTGTATGGCACGATACACACACACACACGCGCACACTCACACACATCAGCAAACAGCACGGAGAACATAGAAATGCTGCGCTCAGTAAAAACTACTGGTTGCATAAAGCGGCGGGGTATTTCCAGGCACTCGGGTAATTCCAAATAAGAAACTGGTTTATAGAACGAGGCAGTGTTTGACTGTTTAGGTAATGTTTAACAAGACTTTAAGAGGTTGAGCGAGGTCATTCCTGTATGTCTTTCTTAAGTCTGCCAGATGGAAAGTTTCACATCCTGGAAGGATGGATGTACACATGTATGGACTATATTTGTGTCTCAATTCTGAGCATGCAACAGCACATTTTTTGCGTAAACATTATCAGACAACACCTAAACTCATACTAATAATTTTATAGGAGATGAACAGCCAGTTAGAAATGATCCACTCCAACCTCTGGCTGAAATTGTGGCACATTTAACACTATTATAACTATTGTGAAAAGGGTGTAACGAATAGATCAAACACAGAAATCCTTTTTGTTTGCTCGAATGAAATCATTCTTTTCCATGTTTTCCACAAAATAAAAACTTGGGAGATGGGAGCAGAGACACAAATATCATTCCTCACATATGAAGAAAGAGGGGAAAAAAAACATCATGCTTAGGTGTTTAGGTGTGTGTGTGACTATAGTTTTAAGTTCAGCAAGCAGTTTGCACATTCTGTTTATCTTTTAGCCTAGGGGAGTAAAACACATATGTAATAGTCGTTCAGCTTCAACATTAACAAGATTTAGTGTTGTATAGGTAAGCGGTCATATCAGAGAGACATCCATCATCCGAGAGGTAGCCGTCTGACACACCTGCTGGCTATGAAGTGATGACACTCATTAATGGTGACAGGTAAAAAAAAGACTGAAGTTAAACGACTATTACACCCTGAAGAAGACATGGCCAAAGCATTTGTGCAGTTTTCTCGCCTTCACTGATAACAAAAAGGTTTAAAAAGATCATTGTGCTCCAGCTGTTTTAGGTGTCTGAACTCTTCTTACATTTGTACATATAAATGTCTCTTGAATTTCGTATGAACGTTACACACACACACACACACACACACACACACACACACACACACACACACACACACACACACACACACACACACACACACACACACACACACACACACACACACACACACCTATTTTTCAAATAGCACGGATATCAATATTGCAAGACAGGAAGTGAAAGTAGTAGGTGTGATGCAACGATTCGGAGCATCAGTCTAATATGTCGATCTGCAGTTACTGTTGCTATGTGTGAATGTCGATACACTCAAGGCATCTTCTAACCACAAGTTATATATAAATACAGTCAGAGCGTTGAATCTTCTCTGCTGTGGCTTGCTCATTAACTTGTGCATGGTAAGCAGCTTTTTGCAATAGACAATGCTTATAGAAATCCTACTGAGGTCCAGGCAGTGCTTGTCAAATAAGTATCAACCAACTGCAGGCTGATGCATTGCAACATTCATTAACGGTTAAATATCCTCCAGGCAACACAGTGATACTGCAGGGACTACAGACTTAATGCACCAACGGAGAACTGAAAAGACAGAAGCTTGTATATTTGGCCAAAGCAGAGAATTTGAACACAAACCACACAAATAAACTGACAACTCTGAAATAATGAATCACCACATTTGTATCTTATGATGAATCTGTTATGTCAAGGGTGGTTGTGCTTGTAATAAATCACGATAATAACGAACATGTGCAGGCCTTTTTTTATTTTTATTTTTTTTATTTGTGAGGCTCATCATTTGCAGTTTTTAAGGATTTTCAGAAAACCACCCCCCCCAAAAAAAAACAACTGAAGCGGATTAGTTTGAACCCATTTCCAGTCAGATTTAAAAGTTGTTTTTCCTTCCAGTAAAATAGGGAGTGAAGAACAAATGAGGGAGGAAACAGAGCTTCTGATTATGAGCTGAATCCTCTTTATGCATGTGAAATTTGATTTAAAAAAGCCTGTTTTTTTACCTATATTGTTACTTTTTACAGTTTATTAGTAAAACTGAAAATAATGAGCCGCATTCAAATGTAACATTAAGCCGTGAAGTCGAGTTGCCATGTTGTCAGTTTGTCATCGCATAGCTTCTAAACTGTTTGACTAGTGGTGAACAAATAAATGTCGTCATCGATCTACAGTCAGTGTGGTTTCAGTCCTTAGTGCGAGTGGTTGTTTTGTTTGTGATTGCTGTCGTCGGCTCCGTTGCTCTCGGACAGTACCTCTTGCTCCAGGGTGTTAAAGTGAACTCCAGATATGCTCTCTGGGTCGCCCCGCCGGAACAGGAAGCACAGGATTTCCTTGAAGGTCCTCCTCATGTCTTTGTCCCTGAAAGAGTAGATGATGGGGTTGACGAAGGAGTTGCACTCGGCCAGCACCAGGCAGTACTTCTCGTAGCGCAGCACTTTGCACTTGTCACAGCCCAGACCGTCAAGCAACAGCACCACCAGGCCGGGCGTCCAGCAGATCACAAAACAGCCTGTAGAGGGAGGATTGAGAGAGTTGTGGGGGGGGGGGGAGGGAGATCAAGGTTACATAAAGTCATCAGAACATTTGCTATAACACTGGAAATAAAAAATATATAAAGGGCGTGGAGAGTGGCGAGAAAGGAGGAACGAGAGGAAAGAAAATGAGCGGACAGGCAGTGGTGAAGAATGTGAAGAAGTAGGGGGTAGCTAAGGGAGAGACTGTAAATTCCTCTCTAGACAATGCACATGCACGCACGCACACACGGATGCATAACATGTCAGTATGTGCGCCGGGTTTAGTCTGTATTATCAGATTTCATTATCATAATACTCGATTAGGCAGCTCAGGAATTCATTATGTACACACATTCACAGCACGTTCAGCACCAATATATTCACACATACAGGTTTGACGGTAAATGCGAAGATAATGTGGACACACACACACACACACACACACACACACACACACACACACACACACACACACACACACACACACACACACACACACACACACACACACACACACACACACACACACACACACACACACACACACACACACACACACGCGCGCGCAGTATGAAATGCATTTCACACCCCTAACCATGACCTTTATTGTCTCACACGCCTGCACTACACGTATTAACACTTCTCACATAGCTATTTGAAGACATGGGCACAAACCAAAATGTCCCTCACTTAAGGATAAAAATGCAAGTTAGTCTTCATGAACGTTAAAAGTACAAGAATACACACCCACACACCCATACACACACACACACACACACACTCTCTCGGTGGTGTCATATGGGCAGAGAAGACTGTTTTCTGTCACAGTAACTGAGCTATGCAGGTCCTTGTCAGGGCATGCTCTGGGTTTTACACGAAACCTCCTCACATGCCAGAGGTGTTGAATACTGGGTGCTGAGCGACGAGAGAAAGACGTGTAACGTTTTTAAAACTTGAGGAATTTAATCCAAAGTTCAAAATGTGAGAGCAGAGGCAGAAGGGAGGATGGGCAAGAGAGCAGAGGAGTGAGAGAGGGCGGCCAGTTGAACAGAAAACAAGAGGAATCGGCAGGAGAAGGAGGGAATGAGTGAGGAGGATGTGTGTTTAGGCAGAGGGGGGTAGAGTGTACTTTAACATGCACAGACAAGCTAAGACAAGAGCTTGCCTCACAGCCTCTGTGAGGGCTCGTAGGTTTAAGAATTGAGTGATTCTGTGGAGATTTAAGTGATAATTTCCTGAGAACTTCCTGTTTCTCTTGTATGTTGAGAAACGTGTGCAGTATAATCTATATACCTGAAATCAGCTTCTCAATCTGTTTATGTAGCTGAGATTTTGAGTTTTAAGCAAATAAATACTACTAAAATTCTTTTTCTTATTGTCATGTGTAGAGCCAAACTAACAATGAATTGATTCTACTTTTGACTGTAACCCAATATATTCTGCTGTTTACTAACCCTAACCCTGATATAAGGCCTGATATATCGTATTCCTTTGTGCTGTAGACCTCTGCTGTTGTCCAAAAACTATTAAAAACACATCAATGAGCTACACTGTTGCACTGGGTGACATTTTTCTTCGACACAAAAGAGTACAGACTTGTTAGTTTGTTAAGAAGTGGCTCCAAAGATTAATAACAGCGATCACATTTTCAATCTCGGATCGGAGAGTAGTTCTGTGTAAGTCAGACGCCACTGTGCATGCGATCTATTCTATTTAACTTGTTGTGCTACATATCACAGCCTCTTGACTTTGAACTACACTGTATATCTGTCAAAGAACTTCAATACAAAAGGTTGTGACATGTAGCACACATACTAATGGGGCAGCTGTGGCTCAGAGTCGTCCACCAATTGGAAGATTGGCAGTTCCATTCCCGGCTAATCCAGTCCACGTGTCCTTAGGTAAGATACTTAACCCCAAATTGCTCCTGTTGCTGTGCCATCAGTGTATGAATGTGTGTGAATGGTTGAATGAGACATGTAGTTTAAAAGCGCTAGAAAAGCTCTATATAAGTACAGACCATTTACCAATTTACCATTTAATACATTAGCATGCATGCACAGTGGTGTCCGCCTTACAAGGAACTACTCTCCAGAGACCGGCAACGTGATCGCTGTTATAAGTCTTTGGAGGCATTTCTAAACAAATGTGACTATAGTCTAATGCCACCTAGTTTAGCAGTGTGTCAACAACCGAGGTCTACAGCACAGATATACATCAGACTTTAGATACACACACAGTATTTGTAAGTAGATGAGCTCATTGTTTGTTTGGTTGCTTTTTTTTTTTTTTTTTAAGTAACAGCTGTTCCTCTCCTGCACTTGCCTCCCAAGCTGCAAACTCTTCATACTCATGATTACTTACATTACTTAAAACTGCTAGGTGGAGCAAGAAATTGTCTTTCTGTGTTATAAATGAACCCACACATAAAAGACACAAGCGCACACTGACTGACAGTGACAGGCTGTTTGTTTTCAAGTGCATTGAAGCAGGAGGCAACAAAAGACAGCTGGTTTGAAGGAATTAATTTTCCGTAAGGCAACTTCGGTGACAGATGTGTAATGTCAGTTTGTGGGTAATGTTTGGTTTATAGCCCAGACCTTTGTGTATTTAAGTAGTGCATGTGCTGCCTCACCCAGAATCATGGAGACAGTCTTCATCAGGTTGAACACCGTCTCTCTGTGTCTCATCTGGGTGGTGTGCTGCGACATCTGCTTGCTCTTGTGCCTCACATAGATAAAGATCCTGGTGTAGACGGCCACCATGATGGAGAAAGTCAGCAGATTGAGGAGGGCCCAGAACACCAGGTAGCTGCGGCTGTACATCGGCGCCATGGTGGAGCAGTTAGGCAGGTCGCATAGGCAGTGCCAGCCCATGGTGGGGACCAGGCCCATGATTATTGCCACCAGCCAGATGAACAACATGATGATGAAAACACGCCTGGTACTCATCTTACTGTGGAGCTGCATGTTGAAGATTGTTTGGTGACGCTCCACAGCCACCGCCAAGAGGTTGAGGACAGAGGCTGTCAGGCTGGTGTCGATCAGCCCCTGTCGCACAAACCACTGGTTAATGGACAGTTTAATGGTCCAGGGACCAGTATGAAACATCAAGTGGAGGTAGGACACACCTGAGAAGAGGAAAATCAGGTATTCATTACATATTAATAATAGAAACAAGGAAACACAGTACAGGATACATTACTTCCCAGTGATCTTATTTATCTATTGCAGAAAGGGCACCCGCACCTGGTCTTCACAAATAAGTCATAGGCTATTAAATTTGTTCCTTAGACATGATCCTAATGCAAAAATTAATGTATATGATCCAAATGTGTGTTGATGTAACCCATGTAGATTACTATTGCTTTGTAATTTGGCATTAACTGTGCTGTTTTTGTTTGTTTGTTTGCCTTGTTAATGCAAAATTCAAGAAAATTAGCCCTGAATGGCAAAAAGCCCCAAAAGTGTCAAAATACACAACCCGTGTATTTTCGGTGCAAGACCGCACACTGGCATCTCCGGAGAGGCACATCCCAAAAACTGTACACTGATTACTATGTCTGGGGTGTGCTATGGGCGGGAATTTTTCAAATGAACAATAGCACTGTGCAAAAAATAAAACAGTAAAATGCAAGCTGCTGCGTTGGATACCGGTGAGACGAGCAAGTCAATGAGTTTAAAAGTTTCATCAGACTTTGAAACACCAGACGATGGTTTACAATACTATAAAAAAGTATTTTACAAGTCTGTCTTTTTAGTCAGTACCTCTTTATGGTGCAAAAGAAGAGAAAAGTCATTGAAATATATTGACTTGATTTGACTAATTTGAATGGCTGACGCTTCATATTAGCTTCAAATAAACTTTTAAACATGTTTTTGCACAACAGGAGGCTTATGTCTCCCATCACTTACACCGTAAGTGCATTATGAGGGAACATACAATTTAATCACATTTGTTATTGACCTTATTTAACTACTATAAAGATTCACAGTGCAGTCAAGGGATGTAAGATATGATTATATATATATCGTTGCTCTATAATTTATTTAATTGTGATGCAAACAGCAACAGTTTTCATCGTTTGGAGTCTGTCCATCTTTTGCACAGATTACATTGATAACTTACTCTTCTTGGCTTTTTACTTGCAAAGCTTTTATTGCACTTGGAGAGTTGAGAAGAACTAAACTCATTATGTCACGTTATTCCAACTCAGCTCTTCACTGTCTGTCTTTACTCTGCTAAACTGCACACACACACAAACACAGTAATTACAACATGAAGTAAAATGACATTAGTATTAATAAACTCGGTACCTGAGAAGAGGTCTGCCAAAGCCAGGTTACCCAACAGGTAGTAGATGGGATAGTGAAAGCGTCTGTTTTTTATAATAGCACCCATGACCAAAAGGTTCGAAAAGATGACAATGAAGCAGACTGTCATTCCCAGAGTGACGACCACATAGTCACGCTTACGCCAGTGGTCGCTGATGTTCTTGCCACTCTCACTATAGAAAAACTTGACAGTCTCATTGTTGTAGCATTTCTCTGTGAAGTTATTCATGTTGAGATGTCTGGTGGATGTCTGATCAGAGAAGAGGAGCGGAGAGCGGCCTTTCAGACAGGAAGTATAAGGGGATGACTAGGGTGCCATTCAGACTCGACCTCTCTGGTGGTTTGGACATCAGCATACCATCAGCTGCATAGGTGAGGACTGGAGGGATCCAGTTAGAAGTTTCAGGCCTTTACTGTGATGCTGTGTAGGACTCTGGATCCACCTCCTCAATCTGTGGAGAAATGAATTATCGTTACTATAAAGACAACAAACACAACAATTATTCATGATTTAATTCCAAAATCATCATGTTATAGCCCAGAGTCAGGGCCAGCTTTATGTATCAGTTCTGTGTAAAAAAATACCACCAATGCAAACCTAGCATTTCCTGCTTTAGTGCTTCAAGTTAAAAGCTTTTAAATCATTAAACGGGAGGCTTTCATTGTGAAGAATTTACAGGAAGTGAATCTTGTCCCTAACTGAACTTACAAAACTGCATTAGAGGTGCTAAAAACAACAAGACGAAACAACAACATATGGAGATGTATGGGGTTATCTGTTCAGCAGATCAGCAGATCAGAAATAATGAAGGGGGGAATAATACAAGTAATAACATCCACAGTGATGATGATTGATGAAGAGCTGCAGACGACCGGCACACCTCCAACAGGTTAACTAACTTATTTTACTTTGAAAGAGAAATCTGTCAAGAGCCAACGCCAGCAATAAAACCTTTGGAAACATAGTGTTCAGTGCAGTAGGAAACTGGTGCTTTTTGCTCACAGGAATTACTTTTACATATATTTCTGTTGTTATTTGACACACACTTTTAACCATCAACATCCAACACTGTGAAATTATGTCTGAAAATAAGGAAAAGCATAATAGGTTTCCTTTAAAATGTGTGGAAAAAGCTGCAACTGACTATTATTTTCATTAATGATTTAATTGTTTATTTTCTTGAATAATCAATTGGTCGTTTGGTCTATAAAATGTCCTCAAAGTGACGTCCTCAGATGTCTTCTTTTGTCCCAAACAATAGTCCTAACTAACCTAAATAGTCATAACCCACAGCACACTAATTAAACCAGAAAACTGCATTTGAGGCGCTGGAATCAGTACCAAAATAGTTCGGGACTCTCAATCATTTTATCAACTCATCTTTGCAGCTCTAAATCCAATTATAGATATGACCAACACACATTCATGCATATTGCAATTTAAACTGATTAAAGCTGCACAAATTACATCAGTGACTAAAAATGAAATTCATTAACTGGTTGATTATCTCTGCAATAAATCAGTTTCTACTAGGGATGCACCGAAATGAAAATTCTTGGCCGAAACCGAAAATGAGGAAACCATGGCCCGAAAACCGAAACACCGAAAGAAAGTATTATGCCAATTATTAGTACCATTGCATTTATGGCTATGACTGTGTACTAACCTCACTAAAATCAAGGCATTGCAATTCAAAGAATAAATCAATTACAAAAGTATGAAAATATTTATTTAGCAATGACATTACAACAATGCACAATATAAAATTATATTATGTTAAAAATAACACTTAGTGTTACACTTGGTGGAAGGGTGTGATCAGTATCGGTCGGGGGGGGGGGGGTGTTGCGATCGGTATCGGTCTACTAATCAGCAACACAGAGCTATAAGCACGCTTTACTCTCACACGTGCTGCATTTATATTCACACGAACACACACACCTTCTCCTGTGCTGTGCGCTTCTCCGTCTCCAAGCGGGTTCTCTGCATCCATCGCGGCCCGGATCATTTCTCGTGCGTGCTGCTTTAATCCCACATCCAGGTAATGATCTTTATAACGCGGATCAAATACAGTCGCGATGAAGTGCAAAGGATCCAAATAGATCTCAGTGAAACGTGTGCTGACAGACTCTAAGAGTGTACTACACTTTAGTGCTGCAATTAAAGGAATAACGTCTGCTACAGATGCATCAGAAGAGCTGATCTCTTTAGTTAGCTCTTTCGGTGATGAAAGTATTTCGGCCGAAAACCGAAAATCCGCTTTTGGGCCATTTTCGGCCGAAGATTTTCGGTGGCCGAATTTTCGGTGCATCCCTAGTTTCTACTTCTATAGCCTACAACATTTCAGCAAACAGTGAAAATAATCTAATATGACATCTTAATAGGGATATAAAAAAACACAGAAAATCAGTGAATAATCACTTTTAAGAACCTGGAGTCTACAGAGCCCGTCCGATCAGCTGAGAAAACAAATTGTAATTCTGTACAGTCCACACAGTTTATAATCCGTGCTCTAAGATAATAAAACCATGTGCACAGATTTGTAAACCGTGCTCTCAAATTGTGAACTACATTATTGTTTATAATTATAAAAACGTTTAAATAATGAGGATAATTAAATAATGTATTCAAACTAGCCCATATGGTAATCTAATATATGTGCCATTATGAAGATATCACACGCATGTCATGTACTGAAGCACATGTATGACATACTCTAGATTGATAGTTAACAATAGATTTATCAGTGCAGCAAGGCAGGACTCACAGGACCTTTCCCCTGACTACAACACCACAGAAGAAGACAAACAAAGGACAGTTTTTAAGGTGCGGCTCAACCCTTGCAAACCACTAACAATATATGTATCACCCATGTATTACCCATGGATCTTTTTTCCCCCCAGCTGACCCCCGGGGGTCTCCATAGGAATCAGTGTATATTTGGCATTTTTCATGTTGAATGACTGCAATGATTAATTGATCATTTAAAAAACAAAAAGAGTTGCTAATTGTCTATTGATTGACTAATAGACATTACCAACAACACCAGCAACAATCAATGGTATTTAACCACACGCTCAACCAACCAATCAGGCCAATACAGTCCAGAGTCTTACAGAGCCACACTTATTAACTCATCAGTAAAACCGTGTATCAGATACGACCCAGTAGACAGGTATTCGTCTGGAACTACAACACACAATTATTTCTATTATTGATTAATCTGCCAAATATGTTCTCAGTTCTGAATATAAATAATAATGATAATAATAAAAATATGAAAAATTCTCATCACAATATCCAAGAATTCAAGGTGATGGTTTCAAATTGCTTGTTTTTTCCCCACCAGACAGTTAAAACCCAAAGAAATCCAGTTCACTATCACAGGAGCCAAAGAAAAACAGCAAATCTTCATATAATATGAGAAGCAAAGAATGTTTGTCCGTCTGGCTTGAAAATTACTCAAACTGAATTATTATCAAAATATTTGCAGATTAATGTGATGTTGAGCAACTGATAAAGATCAGGACGTTTGCTGCGTTTTATAACAGTGAGGCAGCGGAGGAGCCTTAAACGAAGGGAATATGAATTATAAAACATAGTTCAGGGTTAGACTATTGATTGCACATTACATTTTTCTGAAGAAGCGAAAGTCGTAATAAGTATATATTTCTATAACGATATATATTGATATAGTCAAATGCATTAATGAGCAATAAGCTCACCATTCATATGCATCATGTATCAATGCGTGACTCCAAAGAGGAACTTATCACTTTTCATGTTTGTTAGCTTAGTAAAAAAAGCGAAACCACAACGCTTCTCAAAAAGGGGAACTTCCTGCTTCTCCTTATCTTACATAATAGTAAAGTAAGTATATTTGGGTTTCGGACTGTTGGTCAGACAAAACTAAACATCTAAATCAGATCATCCAGTCAATTGTGCATAGCTGATTTATGATGTTTAACTGACTTAATGATAAATCTGGGAAATAGAGGAAGATTAATCAGTAGTTAAAAAACATTTTACTTTAATTGTCAGTAAAGGAAGTCGGTGCTAAAAAAACGATGAGTCACTTGTGCTAACCCTGAACCGTGTCAGTTGTACCACAATGGTCTGAAAACACACAACAACACACACTAATTTTAACTACTACATGTAGAAGTAAACGTAGTAAATACAGCCTGCTAAAGCCGGTTTTACAGATTGTTATTTATTATGAAAAAAATATGTAAACACTTTATGCAAATAGTGGCGCTCACAAAACTCAAGTGTTAAAAGTATTTTGATCTACTTCTTAAACCAGAAAATCCTGATAAGCAGCAACAGCCGCTATTACTGTCATCTCCTACAAACTACTACTGAGCCCCATTACCAACACTAATGTACACATACTGACAAGTTACAACAGGAAAATGATGTGAGGCTTCCTGAATGTGACACTGTAATTAAGACTGACCACGAATCAGACCGACTTTCATTTCAAAAAGACGCAGTGGCCAAAATAACAAGTTTCATCCTTCTATTTACAGTAAACTTGTACAGGCTGCATGGCGCGTTTTGAGTCAACAACACTCCCTCACACATTCTCTCTCTTTTTTTTTCTTCTTTCTTGTGAAACGCCAGCCCGGCACGACGACGGGTACTGTACCGCCGACTCCGAGTTCAACTCTCTCAACAATGGAAACAGCAGAGCAGCTCCCTACAGCAGAGACACACCTCACAATTACACAATCCAGCTATGTAACCCAATCTCAATCCAAACATGCACGACACACACACACACACACACAGAGAGAGAGACACACACACACACACACACACACACACACACACACACACACACACACAGGGAGGGAGCCTCTGTGACCCACTCTCCTACCAAGGGTGTGTGGAAAGAGATGCCAAATCAAGAACAGAAAAATGTGGGGAGAGTGAGAACTTTTAGAGTCTTGAGAATGAAATGATGGATGAGACACACCGCAAAAAGAAAGGATTTGATTCAGGCAACAAAACAGTAAAACAGTTGAAGAAAGTTGAACAAAAGTACACAGAGAGAGAATGTTAAAAAAGGGACAAGCAAGGTTAAAGAAACAATAACAAGAACGCTTTGGTGAATAAGTTAACGCAGATGTGTGTTTGTGTAACCGTCTGAACACACATAGATGGCAACATGTGGGCACTGGTCTGAGAGGAAGTGAGAGACTTCTGTACTTTTCTTCTTAAACGTCTCTTTCTCTGTCGGAAACACAAGCTGTCAATCAAGCAGAAGCACTACAGCTGATCTTTGACCCCGGATCCTTCAGATCACTGCCACACACACACACACACTTGCTCCATGTCTGACGTCAGGAAAAGACCTGTGAACTCTACTTTACAGTTCATTAACACCATGCATCAGCTTTGCAGTTTTTCATGCTGCAAATCTTAAAAACATGTAAGACAATCTCAAGACACTAAGGAGAAACACAATCAGCACCTTTTTCTCCCAATACATTAAGTTACAGGATATCTACTGACAGTGAGTACTCTCTCTCTCTCTCTCTGACTGACATTCTGGGAAATATGCTTATTTGTCTTCTTGCATTAGATGAGAAGATAAGATTGAACTCTCATGTTGGTACAGTAAACATGTAGCTGGAACCAGCAGCGGGCGTAGCTTGGAAACGGGTAAAAAGCTAACCTGTCTCTCTCCAGTAGTAGGGGTGGGAATCACCAGAGGCTCCATGATACGATATTATCACGATACGATGTTACTGCGATTTTAAATAAACTGCGATATATTGCAATTCATTACCCTTTTTTCAACTGCAAACTTCCTCCTGCATGCTGACTGTCACCTCTGCTGACTTCACCAGAAAACAAACTACTAGAGCCATAATCAATAGCTACGTCTCATTTGTTTAATTTGTACAAAAGCCAAAGGACTTATCTTCCAGACTGTTTCTCCAGGAAGTTATTAGACCAGGTTTTGTGTCAAAGGTGCTCCTTTAAATGGGGTTTTCCTCCTGTTAGAAATGTTTCCTGTAGTGCCACCTTTGTTGAAATTAGGGCTTAGGTCTTGGTCAGAATTGCAGCAGAGATAAATGGTTGGGGTTAAGACAGGGCTGGTAAAGGGTTAAGATAAGGAGGGAACACATATCAACAGGGGAAACAGACTTTGACACAACACTGGCATAAATACCTCCCTAAAATAGCAAATTAACCAGAAATTCGCTTAAACTGATCTTATCTGAAGTCATTTCAACAAGCAACACTTGGCAAAATGGGAAGTCTGCTAATGCGTACCTTTTCCGCTGGCCTCTTTTTAACCATAGAAAGAGTGATAAGAAATTTTAAAAAAGTTTGTGACAGTTTCATTTGCGTCAGAGAGTTTGCCAACCTGATAAACATGATAAACATGCAATGATCTAGCTGAAATCAGTAAGACAGATCCTTATTTAAGGTAAGGTATTCACACATTATTTAACCGTTTATTTTTGTTAAAAGTCTTGTTCAGTTGCTTGTGTTTCAACATTTGTGACCTTTGGCTTTGTTTGCATTATGATGATAATAATAATAATAAGGTATATTCATCTAAAAAAAGATCAGTTGGTTTTCTGTACTGACATTTCTGAGATGGTTATCAGCATAAGTATAGAAGAACTTTTAAAATGTATGTTTATCTCTCTTCTTTTTTCTGATGTGTTGTAGGGCAGCGAGCTGTTTAAAGCCTAATGCATGAATAGCCACATATAGGTTTGTCATCAATACTCAAAAATATACATAGTTCTGTACATGCAAACATACAGTACAATAGTTGCGTTACAGCATGCAGCTACATGCTAAAACTGTTTTTGCTCATCTGCTGCAGTGCAGTTTGCAAACAGATGAGCAAAGCAGGCGAGTGATTTTGAATCTGTGTAACTTTTGTACTTAAAAGGTCACAGAACAGCAAAACTCTTGCAACAAACTTCTAACTGCCCTACTTTAGTGCACATGAAAGATCAAGACTGAAGTAAGTTTACTGCTGCTTAAAAAAAAAAAGGTAGAAAGACACACTGGAGGACAAAGACTGCAACAGATGCAACCAGACCGTGATTATGTGGCTTCTACACAGCTGCAATCACAGGATGTGGATGTTTCAACAATATAGAAAACCTGCTCTCATTACACCTGTTTCCAGCAGCAGAGGTTAGCTGGTTTCATTTAAACAACCTCGACACCAAACAACAAACAAGCAAAGCGACAAAGCTAGTGCTCATAGTGGAGCATTTAGGGGCTGAGTGGACACGTTTTTCAGGTGTTGGTGAAGAGCAAAACAGAGCTACAAGGAGAGAGGATGATGGACTTACAGACACAATGGTGCTTAACAGGATAGATTAATATTTTAGGAAATACGTTTTTTAATGCAGAGAGAAGATTTATAGTGTATCTGTGTATCTACATACTAAGCTGGAAACAGTGAATGTGACTCTGCTCAAAAGTAACAAAATCCCCCCACAGGCTAATTAATGTAGGTTTTAATAAATGTCTTACTGAAACATTTAGCTAAAGAGCAAAAAATATGTCAGGGTATAAAATGTATGAGTCCTTAAATATTAAGTTATTCTTGAATTAAATAGGGTTGATAAGACAGCCAGCGGCCAGCCAGCTTAGCATAAAGAGTAGAAGCAGCTAGTCTGGTTCTGTCTATAAGTAACAACATCTGCAACATTCAGCACCTCTAAAGCTCAATAAGTAACATCGTTGTCTGTTTAATCTAAAACAAACACACACACACACACACACACACACACACACACACACACACACACACACACACACACACACACACACACACACACACACACACACACACACACACACACACACACACACAAGTGCAAAAATAACTTTGGCCTCAAGCAGTTAGCAGGAGTCTGGCACATAACCCCTGTCATTGACTTTTTTACACTTCTGTTTTTGTATGGATTAAAGCAGATTTTTTGATACTGTGTATGTATTTGTTACCTTTTGACAAAGCCAGGCCAGCCATTACCCAAAATGTCAAACTATTCCTTTAAACCCATTTACTCAGGATGATTTGTGGTGAAGTAACCACAGTTATAAAGCGCTGTTCATATTTATGTTTAATGATGCAGATCAAACTGTTTATTCCCAATAAACCAAATAAAACATGATTTAGACTTCTAAAAGATATGCAAATTAGAGTTAATTAATTATAACATTTCCATCATAGCTCATTGTAACTCACTATAATACCTACACTTGACCTTATTGCGTATGAGCCATGTATCCCTTCACAAAAAAAAGTTACTATACAAAAATGTAATCTCTTCCTTTGATACTAGATACTTCCAAACTAACTCTTTCACTCTGTGTGGCTCTGAGGGAATACATTTGCATGACTGTGTGTTTTCATGCCTCATATATCTGTGTTTGTGTGTGACTGGACTGAATCAGTAAACACTAGTTTGAATGCAAACCCGTCATTACCAGAGGAGCCACACCCGAGTCTCTTCTCCCTCCTTCCCCCTCTCTTCCTCTCTCTGAAAAGAAGCGCCTTGGCACATCAACTTGAGGCAGCACTTCTTTGCAATAGGAAAGATTTACACCACAAACAGACACACAGACACTGCGGCAGAGGTGGCGGGGGAGTGTGTGACAGTTAATTCTGTGTGTGTACGCTCCTATTCAAGGTAAAGATGGATATTCTGCTCCATCCCCTCAGGAGGAACACACTCGCTCTGCATGTGTTCGTTCAAATTAGCCGCCTGCACGGAAGCGTGACCATCCGGCTGTGAAGTGTGGACATGCAAATGTTAGGACTGGCCAGGTGTTGTCTGCATAATGATTCCCTTTAGCCGCTTGATCACACATGCACTTGCACGATCACTTCCTCCCGTCTCACACAAGGAAACCAGAGAACCTGATTGTGTAAGAAAAACTGCAAACTACACATTTCCTGTGGAAGCTTTTCTTAAAGTGTAAACAAGACACATTTAGATGAAAACACAATCACGATATGTTACTATGCATCTGAACTTCTGCAATTAATGACTTTTTTTTTTTTTTAAATGAATTGCTCCCCATCAAAGCCTTTTAGAGATGCTGTAAGAAATGAATAAAAGGAACCAAATTGGATTCTAAAGGAGCTTTGAGGTTGCAGTCTTTATTTTAGGATTATGTATTTAAATCTCTGAATGTTGTTACTGAAATCTCTGAGAAAAACGCCCCTACAGCTAACTGTTTTCATAGTGCCAGCTGTACTTTCATTATCCAGTGTTTGCTGCAGGGTGACTTTAGGAGTTGAGACGGTTAAAAAACAGGTTTCATCTTAAAGAGTATTGCCGGTACTCCTCATTGATTCTCAGCCAACCTAACTTTCCTTTCTCTATAACTGATCGACTAGTGACTTCATGAGAAATGCTCACCAGCACAACATGAATCATGACAGTAACTGCCCCAGATCATCCATGAGCATCTAACACACAGGCAAAGCAATGTTTGTGAATACTGCGGAAACAATTATTCCATTAACGAAGTTTTAAATCGACAATTTTGATAACTGAGAATTGATAAAGTCAATTATTCCAACTTCTTGATTAAGAGGATCTGCTGCTTTTTTATATGTTTTATGTAATTGGAACTTGATATGTTTGAGTTCTGGGCAAAAATTGAACAATCAAATGAAACAATTAAAAAGAAAATCAACAAATATAAGCTTACCAAACATATTGAGAAGCTTATAATGGTTTGTTATTGTTGATATCACATCAGCAAAAATGTTGTATGATGACATAGTTTCAACACAATACACAAACTATATTACCACAACAATTATTTTTCAATACCTGCTTTTGTGTTCAATGTTAAAACACAAGCACACATATTGATTTAAATCTGTAGCTGTGTCGTTGAAGAAGAAAATCAACAAGGGACAAGACACCAGAAGAAGTGTGTGGGTGTATATTAGTGTGTTAAAGTGTAGCAGACCAGAGACTCTCACTAAACTTCAGCGGAGTAACTATAGCTTGCTTGCACCACAGGTTGGCAGTATAATTCATTTAATATTGTATCATAATAACACCAAACAGCTAACACGTTTTCATGGTTAAATTATCCAAATGTACAAGTTTACAGGATGGTAAACATCTGCGGCTGAGTAACAGCAAACTGGAAACAAGAATGTTAACACTGTCCTTGTGTTATAAGTGGCCATGCCTCAAAATCCACATTTAAAGGATAATTCAGTTAAAAACATTACTTTCCTACTGCTTCACCTTTGCAAATGATCAACATGCTGTGTCACTGATAACCTACTGAATGATAGCCTGAATAAAACTTTTGGGAGCACTTTGAATGCCTTTACTCAAAAAGGAAATGTTTTGGACTAAAACAGAGATTCTTTTAGTGGGTCTCAGATTAAAGCCGTTAACTCCCCTGCCTGTAAAAACTTGTGAGCACGCCAGAGATTTGGGTGTTATTTTGGATGCTGATATTAATTTCCCAGAAGCACATACCAGATATTTCAAAAGACGGTCGTTAAATCATCTCAGAAATATATATATGAAGTTAGATGTTTCCTGTTACAGTCACACTCTGAAAAGCTGGTTGATGCATTTGTTTCTAAGAGGGTAGATTAGTGTCATGCAGGTGTTAAATAAACTAGCAGCTCATTCATTATACATAAACCACCACTTTGAACACATCACTCCTATTTTAACTTCACTTGCTGCCAGTAAACCAAAGAATTGACTTTAAAATACTACTAGTGTTTAGTTTTTATCTGAGTGGCTCCGCTTCTTCTCACATTGTGTCATTGAGTCTACGCCTATCATATAACATGTGCTGTATAAATAAACTTGACTTTGGACCTGTCATTTCAACACGATATCGTCAACGGACTCGAACAAGATAACACACATCACTGAAACCATTATATTGGCTTTCATGTTCACTTTGTGTGACAATGTTCTGGTTGACTGGATCTGAATATTCTTCCTGTTTTATGTGCACCTGCTTTATTTTATGTAAATAAAGTTGACAGGGATGATTGAGATGTCTTATTACTGTAACTGTTGGAATATAGGAGCACTGGAAGGGATGCAGTGATTCAGCCAATGGCCACTTGCCAGACAACCGACATGCCAATATTTTGGTACTTTTGAATGGGTGCTACTGTCACATTCTGCTAGGAAATGTAAAAAGTATTATGGTTCAATACTCAGCCTTAGTGGCAAGTGTTAAATCAATGAACAATGAAAATTATGAATCACCAGCCACTGATATGCGACAGACTTTGAACTAATTTATTAAGCTCAACTATCAAACATTTACTGGTTCCAACTTCTCATATGCGAAGATTTTCTGCTATTGCTGAATGTTTTAGACTGTTGGTCCAACAACAACAAAAAGCAATTTGAAGATGTCACCTTGAGCTGTGGAAAACTGATTGGCCACGGGTCAGTATTTTATGATATTTAAAAGTTTAAATAAATGTATGCATTAATTAGCCGACCAACAGAAGATAAATAAAAGCAACTATTTTAATAATTGAACAATTGGTCTAAACTTCATTTTCTTAAAAGGAAAAATGCAAAATATTTGCAGGTTGCAGCTTCCCAAATGTGAGGATTTGTAACTTTTCTGTCATACATGATAGTAAACTAAATATCTTTGAAATTTGAACTGTTGATTAGACAAAATAAGATATTTATAGCCACAACCTTGAGCTCTAAGACATTGCATTGGACATGTTCTTGACTAAATAATGAATGAATTGAATAATTGGCAGATTAATCAATAATGGAAGATAATGATCAGTTCCAGCCATAAACCTTTTAACACTGACACTATTTACAGCCGCGGAAACCAGACTTGTGTCAACAATCCAAACAATAGCACAATGGCTCTAAGCTTCACAATAATAGGATTCATGGCAGAGCTGTAGTCATGTGCAGGGTCAACTGAAACTGGCAACACCTGTACTGTAAAATGAGAATCAGAGAAACTTACCATGTTATTTGCATATCTTTCAAAACCATGACGCATGTATGATATTTCCATACAATCTCTGTAGGATATGTGCTGTCGTGTCTACAGCAACATTCAATACGGAAGATACAAGAAATTAATACATTTTATCTTGCTTTAGAGGGCAGGACTAAAGTTGCATGGTTGCATTACTCATTTCTCAAAAAGGGCACGGTCCAACTGACAGTGTTGAGGATGTTCAAGGCTGTAATGAACTCCAGACTGTCTCCACAACGCTTTGACATTGTGCAGATGCCTCAATGTGCTGAAGGGAGCCCCGACCTCCCGGCGGAAGAACAAAAACGCGCAAAAACACCACAGCTCTGCCTTTATCCCCACTGCACACATGTCAAACTCAATGAAAAAGTCTTTCACAAAACAAAAACACATGAGAGGGGAAAAAACATGTAGTATACTTACTCTTTCTTGTTCGTTGAACTCGTTTATCAAGTATGGAGCTGAGAAACAGTGCGCGCTCGCACCTGAGGTCACCTCCTTTCAACGCGCTCTGAGCTGAAGATGAAAATATGCGTCAGGTAATAAAAGCAGGATTGTTTTTCCTCTGTTTTCTAGCGATGCTCCATTCCAGTTTTAATTCGTCCCACAACGTTGGTTGATAGCAAATGTGTCCTTTCACCACCTGTGTTCACTTCTCTGTCGTTTCCGGGTGTTTGGATGGTAGTTACCTGTGCGCAATGATCCGTGCCGTGAGTCCCAGGAGGAGCACAAAGGGTGCGGCACTCTCCAATGCTGCTGCTGCCGTCTCTCTCTCACAAAGGAGCGGCTGAAAGCTCCGACGGTATGCTGCCAACCTGAGCGCTCGGTATCCGCCCCCAGCTGCCCCCCCCCCTTCAGTGGGCTGATTGGGAGGCGGGCCAGCCAATAGCAGAGAGAGCGGAAAGTGATTGACAGGGTGATTCAGGCTAGCTTATAGGACTTTGATTGTAGTGAGAGAAAAGTGAATTAATGATGCTGAAGGTTAGATGGAGGTGAGGTTTCCAAGATCTCTGCATGTGAGAGGCAAAAACATTTATTTATTTAATTATCTGAGAGACTATTGAGAATATTAAAAGGCAGGTCCTAATGAACATTGAAACAAGTTTTTTCTTGTTGTAACATCCTGGTGCAACCTGGAGCTAAACACCCTCAGGACAGAAGAGTTAAAGACTTCAGGAGAGCCTATTCTTCTCCCCGACCCACCATCATCAGCACCAGCTTTGGAGTCATTGAGGTTCCTTGGCACCACCATCTCCAAGGATCTTTAATAGGACTTCAACATAAGCTGCAATATAACCAAGAAGACCCAGCAGATATGTGCTTCCTGAGGCAGCTGAAGAAACTCAACCTGTGATCATCCAGATCTTCACCGCCATCGAGGAGTCCATCCTCACATCATCATCCTCTGGTTGGTAGTGCAGCAACCTTACAGGATAATCCAGAGGCTGCAGCACATCATTCACTCAGTGACTGCCTCCTACATTGATTGGTTGTACTCCTCCGGGGCCAGGCGGCGTGCAAGCACGATCGTCACCGATCCATCCCAGCCTGGACACAGACTCTTTGAACTTGTTCAACCAGGAAAAAGAGATCCATAAAACCTCTTACAGCAGAAACAGGAACAGAAGCTGCTGCCCTACTAAAAGCTGAACTGTTATCAAATTTTAAAATGTTCATTAAATTTTAATACTACTTTGTGTATTTCATTATCATTATTATGACCTTATTCTTTCACTCCTCTATGTTGCATTTATGGAGCAAACGCCAAGACACACATGCATATTTGGCTAATTAACACATTATGATTCTGATACTGGTCGTTAATTTCTGTTTTAGGACTAGATGACGCAATCCCTTGTGACTTTCATTTACCTACGATGACGTGAGTGGGGGTGATCTGATCAAACGGGGGGGTTTCCAGGAGGATGCCATGGTAGGTATTTGAGGCGGGTGTGGGAGCAGGTTAGAACTTAATTGAAACACTTTCAGTTTAAGTAATGGTGGACAAAAACCACAGTCCTCCCTCAGTGCCAAAAATGTATTTAAAATATCAAAACATGTTTATCCTAATACGCTTCAGTCATTCAAATGTGTTAAATAAAATGAAAATCTGTCAAATTTACTGTTGTTTTAGTGCCTAATTCCTTTATTGTTTTATTACTATCCTTCTATCACCATTAAAAATGAGGGACCTTTATTCAAAAAAGAAAATAACTTTGGGAGATACCCGACTGATTTAACTAACATTGGCTGCTTTGAATAAACTGTTGTGGGGACTGTGGATTTCGTGTTTTAAAGGGATTTTTTTTAATGGTCAGAAATAGAAGGAGGAATAATTACAGTGAGCACAATCTCTTCCCCTGTTTATATGAGCACCTGACTGTTGTTTTAAAACAGACTTGAAAAATTATGAAATTTTCCTTTAAATATAAACGATACCATTTGATGTGTTGCACCAGAGTTAGCTTAACTAGTTTCGTCTGCAGTTCATTGGCAGGTCACAAGGAAATATTTGCCAATTTATAAATTTCAAATGACAACTATAAAAATAAAAATCCTATATATATAATTATCAACCCGTTATTATAAGTCTTTTACAATGTACTTTCTGTGCAGCTAAACAAACTGTCATGGTGTAACTTATGAATGAGGTTAGCAAATAAAACAATAAAATACAATAAAGGTGACTGTATTATGTTTATATAAGGTTTTATACAACCAGTGATATGACGTACTTAAAACAAAAGCTCATGTAATCACTTATTATATTGTGTGTGCATTTACGTTAGCTCCGTTTCCACTGCAGGAACTTCAGGGTTATTTTACGGGGCCGTTAGCATGTGTCTATAGCAGGAACTTCCCCCAAAGGACAATCTCCCGAAACTTTTACGGGAGCTAAACGAGACTTTGCCTCGGGGTAGGGACTCCGAGCAACCCCTGAAAAACTCCTGGGTTGGGCTTGAGGTTTACTTGGTGATGATTGGGTATACTCAAAGTGGGACGTGGCGTCAACCGTAGACTGTATATAAGAAATGGACGTAACATCCGTGACGTCACCCATTGGTTTGTGGACTGCTGGTCGGAAGCCAATAGTTTCGGATCTGAGCAGTGCCATCGTGAAAATTTCAGGTGCATGCAGGGAAAAATAAAAACTTGGATTCTACTTATATGGGCATCAGGAGGGGCATGAGGCGGAGCGGGGGAGTACCACAGTCTACACCAGCAACCTAGTGATGCTAACCAAGTTAGCTGTTACGACTAACTATAACCACAAAACTCCAGAGAAAACTGTTGGTGTGAAACAAGTTTACGGCTATTTCCATTCAGTCCATCTGTCCGCGCTCCTGAACCTGTGAATCAATCAACCTGTCAATCACGATGTAGCCACGCCCTAATGCATACCCTACTTTATCGTCAAATATAAAATTGGGGTGGCCAAAATTTTAACAAATGAACATCATACTGCATTGAAGAAGGCTTTAAACTAGCGATTGAGACCATAAACACATTTTGAAAACGTTTCCTGAGGTTAGAAATCAAGTGAGAAGTTGGTGAATTCTCCATTGACTTGTATAGAGACAGAAGTCCTTTTGACACTAAAACGGTCGCCCCCTGGTGGCCTTTTGATAGAATGCAGTCTTAAGTTACCTCCGCGTTGGCCTCCGCTCAGAGGACTGGAACTCCCCACCTGGCGTCAACAGAAAGCACCAAAATAAGTGGCATTTTAAAAACCCAAAGGTCCCGCCTCCTAAATTTTACCAGGAATTACCTTCTTTGTGGAAACGGTGCTATTTATCCCGGTTATGATCTTATTTTTTTCTTTTAGTATCCAACCAGTAAGCATAACCTGGTTTCAGAATCCTGGGTATGCTAGCTAACCCACGTCTAGGTTTCTGAACATTTTTTGCCTCATGAAATCAGAGTACGTGGTAGTTAATTAGTAATCCAAAAACATTTTGATAAATGATCTAATGATGATTAACACACTGAAAGGGAAAAGTCTGACTCAGGTAATGCAGACTGTTAAATGTGTGGTCACAGATGGAGTAGTCCAGACAGTCATAAAGCAAACTTTGTTCATTCTCAGTTTTTGAGGTGACTCAGTAGGTGCAGCGATCAGTGACCGAGATGTTCAGTAATAGTAAAGTTCGTCTGCAGGGAGACACCTGGACACTGTTACCATCATGTAAATGTCATGTACTGGAATATGATCATAACCACAATGAAACTGGGATAGTAATGTGCACTGATACACACCAAATGACTGGTGGCAGAAACTCCCTAAATTACAGAGGACATGACGTCAGTTTCCTCTATAGTTTCTACGTCCCTGGGGAAGAAGCACTCAAATCCTTAATGAAAGTTAAACGAGCAACACACTGACACAAACAAAACCTCAATAACAAGCCCAGCATTAAAAAATTTTCTCAGTTAAGGATGAGCAGTACAATCTGTATCCAAAATTAAGGTTTAGTTTTAGCAAACAGGAGTCCAGTCTAGCTTAATTTCATTCATGGAAACCTCATACATGCAGGTTTTGGGGGTTTTGTTGGGCGTAAAAAAAAAAAGAGGGACTGATGCACAGAATAAAATCAAAGACATAAAGTCAGAAGGACAAAAATAAGTCAGAAAAAAAGATAAAATATTTGACATGAGGATAATTGTATTGTTGCTTTCTGTTAAAACAGCCCAGGAGAGAAGCTGCAGCTTTCTGGGCTGAAAGTAGATGCTGTTACTTTACGATCTAAGAAACTATATACAAGATGACCAAATACATGAATTAGGACAGAATTACAACCACATAACATGGATATTGTTACATTAACTACTCAAGAAGTGACCCACAATCTGTAAAGTGAAACCTTTTTCAATCTGAAAACTTCTTTTGTTCATCAGACCTACTGAACTTGTCTTCTACTTGATCAGATTCACAACCCAAGCTGCCACCAGTACAGCACAATAATGACAGTGATAACGACAGAAACACCACCACTCTCCGGCAACAATGGGCTCATCTTTTATTCAGAAGTTGAGGGCACGAGGCCCACAAGCGACCCAGTTCACCATCCCAGAGATGAGAGGGCAGAATCCAGAGAGGCTGTTTTTACATCAGGGACACATGTCAGGAACAAAATGAAACCAGTGTGTTGCTTTTCTTCCATTGTTTGAAAGTGGAATAAAACACCACTCTACACGATGGATGAGTGCGGAGCGTTTATGAAAGAGCAAACAACTCTCTCATAATGAAAATGAGCGTAGAGAGAAGGAAGAAGATAAGGAGGAAATAACAGGAAGATTGTAGGGCAGACAAAGATGGTGCAAGAGTGAAAAGACAGAGCAAGGAAAAAGTGGATACTCTTTCCTGTTTACACGAGCGGCTGAGCGTGTGTGTGTGTGTGTGTGGTGGGGGGTTAGCGTGAGAGAGATGTGACAGGCGTGTTTGCTCAACATGTACAGTCTGCTGTCCTTCTTAGGCGGGTTGTGTGTTGCTAGTGTGTAGTGGATGTGTGTGTGTGTGTGTGTGTGTTCCAGCTGTCATAGTTTCCAGTTTGTCGTCTTGAGGCTCTCCATTCTCTTATTTCCTCTCAGCGTCACAGACAGCTGCCCGGAGGCTGAATGTGCCGTCACCACGGCAACGGGGATGCTGATTTCCCTCCATGCCTTCCACACCTGTTGATGCTCTACACGGACAAACACATCTTTCATGCTAGAGCATAACAACCACCCGACCGGGGTTACCACCAGGCCAAAGCTGTTCGCAATTACATTTAAGGTTTAGAATTTGTTATTATTGCACCATAAATTATATCTTTTGGCAGAAGCGAGCGTTAAACAATGATCAATAATGCTCCACTAAGGTGAAAATCCACTTACAGCTGTTTGCAACATGGAAAAAGTTATTTTAACAATATCTGGGACCAGGATGAGTTTCTGGGGTCTGAGGAGGATTGAACTGGACTTGGTTGAAGATGAAGATGTTTCGCCTCTTATCCAAGGAGTGTCCTCAGTTCTGAGTTGAAGAAGCTCACACACACCGCAGGGCTCCAATGTCCACTTACATCAAGGTGATGTTTCGAGCACCACTGCTCTTCATCAAACTCGCCACTCACCTTGGTTTAATAAATTATAAGTGGACATTGGAGCCCTGCAGTGTGCCGGCTGTTTATTTCGACATTTGCTCACTCTCTGCCCAGCACCTGCCCTCTTCAGCTTCGATGTGCGTGCATACTCTAAGCCTGAAGTGAAGAAGCTCGCTGGATGAGAGGTGAAATGTCTTCAAGTATCTTGAACCAAGTCCAGTTCTCATTGATTCAGTGGCTGATAATCTCAACAGACAGTTTCTGGGATCAATAATTGAATTTTGTAGAGCTTTGAACTGAAGTACTCATGGTTATCCAATTTCTTAAAAATAAGCATTCACAGAAATTCATATTTTATAGTTTCAAAAGAATCAAAGTAGATTTAATGTGACTTTTATGACTGATAAAACTGAAAAAAGCTGATCAGTAGAACAAATAAAAAAAAGATGATGTAGTAAATATAAAAACACTACAGTATCACTGGTGCAGTTTAGTTTTAGAAGTCAGATAGAAGCACAGGGGTTTGTAGCCTGAGGGGATTTCTGCCTGTTGCACCTCCGCCCGTGCCAGTGGGCCAGCCGCAGGGTCATCAGCTGGGAGCCACCCTTCACAGATGTTTCGCCCCTTTAATCCCAGGATATGTCTGGGTGGTGGTGCAGCGGTAGGGACGCCTCCCTAAAGCTCCCCGCAGCCGGCTCTATGATCCTTAGTTCCCCCACTTAGGGTCTTTTCTTCTGAGCCACAGCCAGAATCTCCCTTTCTTTGCCTCCTCCGCCAGCTCCCTGAGTGCCTTCTTATGAGTTAACTGGAGATCACTTGTGTGGTTAAGGAGTGTCAGTTGCTTGAAGTATAGATGCACCTAATATCTGGAAGGTCCAGTTTTTGATGAGTCAGTAATGTGGCGAAATGCACAGAAAAAAGTAACAATCCAGCCAACTCTGCAAAAAGGTGAGAGCTGACGGATACTCTCCATTCATTAGCGTCTCATATTTCACTGGCTAGGTCACGCACGCTTTCATATAATTTCCTTTTTGTTCGACATGTGGTATGCCCCACCCAAACCTCATTGCAATGACATGTTAAACTACAACAAAGACCTCAGAGTTGTTGTGCAACCAAGTTATATGGAATTGATTTGAATCAGCTGTTACAAAACGAGAACCAGCTTGTAGAGTGAAACACAGCTGGGTTTATGTTTTTGACTTTGACACAGAAACTACAAACACTGTGTGAAATTATTTTTTCCACTGCAGAGGCTCTTTAAACTATCTTAATTGATAGGAAAGGCAGGTGTGATTTTGCGAGAGGATAAACACCTCTTAACAGTAATATGGAGAGCTTCACCACCCACAAAAAGGGGCTTTTACCATCTTTTTTTTCTCCCCAATTAACAATTATGACTAAGAACATTGAAATCCTAACTGTTTCCAAACCGTTGCAAGAAGGGATGTCTACTTTTTGGTCACCACCCACAAAATCATGCTATTTGATGTTGTTTTTTTCACCATTAAACAATCACGATTATGACTAAGCACAAATGGAATTCCAACTCTGCATTAGTGTTTCCCATCAACTTGGAAACCTCCCTACAGTCATCACAGGTTGGTCATGAGCACTTGGACCAAAGATTGATTTTTTTCTTCTCAGTTTTGTTTCATACTAATATTAAACGAACTCAAAGCTGCAGACCAGCTACTGAATGGACCTCATATTGTTTTGCCAGCTGCTGTTTTACAGGTAAACAACAAGCTTTCAATTCCTACACATTTTTTTCTTTCTCCTGTGATGTTAACGGACTCAATTTAATCCATCTTGCTTCCACTTGTGAGAGGTCCTACATAACTGCTCAACAGATATAAAGCGCTATTTATGTAACCAGGACTGGGTTGCTCCAGCTGTTTGTAAATCCATCACTAGGGCCATGTACACATGTAGCCGGGTATTTATAAAAACGGATATTTCCCCCTGTCCGTTTTCAATAATAACATCGTCCACACCAGATCGTTTTCAGAAAAGTTTACATCTACATCAAAGGTCAAACACCTGATGGTAATGCATTTTTTGTTGTATACTGTGACGTTCGGGAACCTAAAAAGTTTTCAGAAATAATCGTTTCAGTGACCTAAAACAGAGTTTTCGTGTGGATGAACATGCCCTAGGTTTGCACCATTAAAACTGAATTGATGTCTCATCCAATAAACAGTTTAATATGTGTAAATTGGCTTCGAGAAAAAATCTGTAGCACTGTCTAGTATGATTCAACTAACTAGGTAAACATTAGAGGTGCAAAATGTAAGAATTGTCATGCAATTTACATGTATTAATCAGTTGGTTTGCCAATGTGGGAACAGATTGTAGAGTATCTTTAAAAAAATGCCTATAACAGCTGGTGGACTCATTTTTATGTGAAGGACATATGTGCCCTACTGAATGGCTAGCCTCTCTCCGGAACCAACAGGGTGCAACACCAGCTAACGTTAACTTAGAAATTGAGTCCGCTAACATCACACAACAACCTGAACCCACTACAACACACAGTCAGGTAAGCTAACATTATCTGTACATACCTGATATGCTACTCCTCCAGCCAAGTGGAACGTATGAGTGTTTGTTTCTTTACCCCTACGTTCATTTCTGTGTGTCCCCTCCTATACGTTTTGTTTCCGACATCCCACCAGAGGTATGCATCTTTTCTGTTTGTTTGTTAGCTTAAGTTTTTGTATAATACGCTAACATGTTTTTTGTGTCATTTGATTTGTGTAGGGGCTCATATGTTTGATTGATTGACGGGAGGATTTTGTTTCTGTGATCAGAATAATCTTACGCAGACGACACGTCAACCACCACCGGTTACAGGAACACACGCATGAGGGCAAGCAACAGCCACCGGTGTCATTAATGAGAAGGAATTTCTGATTGTTACATATTGTACCTTTAAGTCACTGTCTGACAAGCTGTAGAATAACTTTCAAACTATTTTAGAGGCCAAAACATAAAATAAACGTAACTGCTGATGCTTTATAAATGTAGATTTAACTTTGATTTATTTATATGTGCATACCTGGAGAAATATGCATTGTAGAATTAGTGGTATTCATGTAGTTTACTGTGAGAGGGAAATATCAGACTATGCTAATGTACCTGCCCTTATTTGGTCATTTAGTCTCATGTAATGTTTAGTAATTTGACGTATTTTGGGTGAGGGGGATTGTTAAATGTAATGTTAAGTGTTGTTATGTCAAACATGTCGACCATATTCCATACGTCCTTCTGCTCTGTTCAATCTCAACTCGTCATATATTCACAAGTTAACGTTAGCTTTGTCAGTTGGCTCATTCAGCCGGCTTACGCAACACTTCCACCTGTCAGTTAGTAGGCACAAATATTTATTATCAACTCATCTCTTCATAATGATTCGTTTATGTGGTGCAACAGGTTTGAATCAAGCGATGTTTTAACCTCCATTTAGTAAACATTACAACTAGGACAGTGCAGCCAAGGACTTCGTAAGGTATTAATAAAATAACAAAGCAAGGACAAAGCCAAGACGTTTATTTAGTATTTCAATTGTTCTTTTGCTAAAAAAGTCAAAACAGACAAAAGGAATTTCTATTTTGGAAGAGGAAGGAGGAAAAGGGGGAGGTTGTGTGGATCCCAAGACAACAATGGAGGAAAAGCTAAAGTGCCTCAGAGTGATTTAATGAGGAGGGCATGAACGTTTTCGAACAATGTGATGAAACAGCAGAGACGGAGAAATGGTAAGGCCCAGTCAACAACTGGACGACAGCCAGATCACCTCCCACAGGCCACCACGTGCACCATAAAACAGCGAGATCCAAAGGATGAGAGCAAGTTGCGTGTGAGCGGCAGAAATGTGTCAGCGAGTGTGTGTTTTTGTCCGAAATATTTGCTGTCTTGTGCAATGACTTTGACTCACAATTGTAACTGTATGTGTTTGTGTGTGTGTGTGTGTGTAAATCACATATGGATTTGCTTATTGTCATCTGGCATCGATTTTGGGAGGGCCTTGATGTCCCAATGATTGCCCTCATCACTGATTCCCCCCCCCCCCACACACACACACACACACACACACACACTGATTGTAAAGCTGTTAACAGAAAGACTGCAGCAGTTCCTCTCTTAGTGTGGATGTAAGGCCATATGTGTGCAGTTTAGGCTTCTATGGCACTGTGCATCCTTTCTGCTCCCCCACCCACAAATACACACATATTTACAACAGGAAACTTGTGGTTGTACCTGTCAGAATAGCATGAAAGCCGCAAACACATCTTGCTAAAGGTTCCACGTTCGTTTGCTGTTGTAGAGAAAACTTGTTTGACTATTTTTGTGTGTTATAGATCAATCGTAGCAGAGATGGAAAATGTTACCAATCTGAAAATGTGACTACTACATTCAAAATCTCACTAAAAGCTCAATCAGGAAAAAAAAACCTTACTAAAACAACAGAGAATTGCACGACCCTGGTGTTCCTTTCAGTTTATAGACCTTTTTGTTTTAGCATCTTTCAGCTGATTGTTTCAGATTTACCATCTCATCAGCACTACTTACACTAAGAACAAAAAACACTTCATTCTACCTGCCCAGCACCAAATGGCAGATATTATTATATTATCTGGTGAACACAGTGGAACATTTAGCTGCTAGAGAACCTGATATTTCCCTCAGGAGTAGGTCGAAACCAAAGGAAAAAATGTGTGAATGGTTCAGGTTTAAGTAAAGGAACAGTGTACTAAGCAGTAAAATATTTGATCATAAGCACTAATTCTGAATCGAATGATTAATTTATTGACATATTGTAAATGTGATTTCAAACCTGGGTATCACGACCCCCTCAAGGGGTCTCAACTTCAGTCCCAACATCTGAACAGTCAAGTTAAACAATCCGAGACACGAAGATCATTCTTTGATTGAGCTGCTTACAGCTCACAGACATAAATGACCTGTGATGACAGAGGGGAAGCAGACATAGCTTTATTTTAAGGATGCACAAGCAAAAAACAACAGCGACGTCAATTATCCAAACTGTACTGTCATAGGTTCAGTTTAAACACCGCTTCATGAGTCTATCACACTGTGAGGGCAGTGTTGGCATAATGCTTGGAGAAGCGGGCTTGTGATCATTCGTGCTGGTTCGATATCTGGACCTGCAGGCTGGGTGAGAAAGTTACAGAGCAGAACTTACTCTTCCGGTAAGGGTACGTTATGCTCTGTAACTTTTACAGCATTTCCCAGCATTGGGGGAAGGGCCTTCACCCAATGCTGCTGCTTAGATGCCCTCGAGCAAGCCTCTTAACCACCAACTGCTCTGGGGCTGCTCAGCTCCCCATTTCTGCCACAGCTGCTTCAGTCTACCACAGCTGTTTCCTGATGTGGATGTATAAATGTCCACACATATATAGATATTCTCCTCTCTCTTTTTCAATTCTGTACCTTGCATCGAACATGTTATCCTGTAATGCAGCGGTTCCCAACATGGGGGTTGAGACCCTGATCTGAGGGGTCACAGAATTATTAGGGTAGGGGAGCAGACAAAAAACTCTTTTCTGCTTCAGATCCTTCTCTAATCTTTGCTTTTTGTCTTGTGCATTACTTCTTGTGAATTGTATCTCTATAGCACTAAGAATATTAACATTAAACAAGGAAACACATTTTGGTTGAACTTTATATATCCAATGATTGTGAACTAGACACAACTAGTGGATGTATGTGAATAGTCTTGATATTGCCAGTGTGATCTATGCAAATGTCTTAATTTCCGGCAGACTGGGCACAGGAAGTGAATTGCTATCTCATGCCATCGAAAAACAACAACACTTTTTTTTTTTTTGCAGACAGAAATGATGTGCATGTTCATGTGATGAGTGAAGTGACAAATGGTCATTCACACTGTATGTGGAGAGGAAGTCTAAGGCCAAGTGTGAACTAAGGTGTTAATGCCATCTGTGAACACCACCACCACTCCTGTAAAATAACTGCAGCTGAATGTAGAAGTGGAGTAAAACATATGTTTACCTAGAAAATGTAAAAAGAAATCTGCAAATATGCTGTACTCCGATAATGGTAGAAGAGTCACAAAAGAAACTGGACACTAAGAATGCAAAGAGCCACGCTTCTCTGCTACTATAAGAGCGTCACATGACTGCTGCATGAACACACACAGCTTCGGTCGAGACATATCTCAAGTATCTGCTGCCACATGCAGTTGTAACTAATACTTCTCATTCCTTTCATGCTATTCACGCGCTCGTCGCGTCATATTGTCTCTGTATCTTGGCAGGCATTTCACTTCTTCATTCATTAACCCACTCATGCTCCCAGATCCCCTTTTTCCTGTCACATTTCTGAATCTCACTTCCAGTTAATGCATACCACCATGTTTGCCAAAAATGCTCAGGCTTTACTATTCTCACATTCGATGCCTGCCCCTTTTTTCAGTGTTTTTTTTTGCTATTCCTATCTGGAAAAGGAAGAAGAGATTCCTGCACATCACCGGCATGCCTTATCTTTATGTTTTCTCACCCTCTCACGTGATAAATTCAGGGTCATGTTTGGCTGTTTTCCCATATTTAGTTTCTCTAACCTCAACCTAACCCTAACCCAAGCGGGGGGAGGGGGGGGTTGGAAATGCAGTAGGTTTCTGACACTCCCTGGATTTGATTTTAACAAATATTATGCAAAACCACAAAAGGAATTCATTTGAAAGTCAAAGATGAGAAAAAGCTCTCTGCCTGCTGTATAACGCCAAAGGAACGTTAAACAGGACAGATCCGAACAACAGCAGGTTTATCAGTGTACTAAGCGCATTATCAGACTGCTCAAGGCCACAGGAGACACAGTTTAGGATACAGTTTAAATAACAGTGTGTGTACAGTACTATTAAGAGTGTACGTGCCAAGGCTTCTGATGTGTGATAACCCGCTGATGTGTTTAATACTTGAGCTCTGAAGCTTATCTGAAAAAGCAAAGCAGTGATGTTCTTAACGTGCTTGGGATCCGTGTTAGTAGCAGTTTCAGTGTGTGTGCTGCTTCTTTCCAACCTGCGGCTGGTTTGAACTGGTCTCAACCACAACATCCTCTGTTGCTCTGTTGTAAAAGTACATCCTGCACAGTCGTCCCTTCACAGAAAACATGTCCTTTGAAAACTTATTGTCTCATGAAACAAATGATGGATTTTATTTCCTTTTTTTGTTGTTTGTACATTTGCTATTATTATCTCACTTAGTCTTTACATTTGGGACACAGAAACAATAGAACTGTGATCAACTGAAGTCTTTGTAACATTGTGCAGGGGATTGTTTGGAAGTGAGAGTATTAAAACATGTTCAAACAGCATGGCAGCAACATCCAGCGCTTCAGTAAGTTTCATATCACTATTTTATATGCTAAAACAAAACAGGAACTTGCAAGAACAAGTATTTTAATAGCAGAATATTTTTTTCTATTTAACCACATCTCATCTCACCTCCTAGCAATTTGCCTCTATTTATTGCAAATTGGCAATTTTTTAATAGACTGTGCACAGAGCTTGCAACATCTCTCACTTTTTTTCTTTGATTTTGGCTCCAACAGCTTTCATTTCTTGCTGATTCTTATGAGACGATGTGTTTGAAAAGCTCCTCAGTTGTCAGATGCCAGTGTGTGTGTGTGTGGGGGGGGGGGGCATCAATCAATCAATCAATCTTTATTCTTGTAGCCCCAAAAGTAATCTCAAGGCACTTCTCACAGGTCTAGACCGTACTCTTTCATATAATTTACAGAGGCCCAACATTCTCGCATGGGCAAGTACATGGGAAGAAACAGGAAGAAACCTCAAACCGAACCACTCTAGGTGGGCGGCCATCTGCCTTGACCTGGTGCTTTCTTATTGTCCCTCTTTCATGTATTAGTATGACTATAAGAGAGGAAAATATTGCTTTCTCTCTTTGCCAAGTTTTCTGTTTTGAAGAAAAGAGTCTTGCACATCTTCCCACTTCCACCTCTGCATTAATCCATGAAGCCTCTTGTACCTGTTGTGCTGGAGACCATCATACTGGTGCCTGTGCTGCTAGTGCCTGCTGTGGGAAGTGCAATAGCTCTGGATTTGCTGGCTGCTGAGTTCTTTCAGTGGTTTTACTTGGATCATTAACATCACCGTTTATTATGTCTTCTTTAACTGGGTACATACCAATTCCTCTAAACCCATTTTGAGGAATCTCCACAGAAGCAGCCTTTTTTCCATGTTCTGCAAAACAGGGTGAAAAATTACAACTTTCTTAACTTCCGACCTCCTGTTTCCCTGAGTAATCTCCTCCTTTCTTCATTCCAGCTGTTTTTAAAAAAACTTTTAAAGAGGGATTTGAATACATTGTGTTGTATGCTGGTCAACACATACATGACATGAACATTATTCTCTTTCATTCAGTTTATAAAGTCGATGTTGTAGGCATGGATATTGTGTCCATCCAGCAGAAGAAAATGTGGCCTTGGGTTTTGTTATGACAAGTTTTTAACAAATTGCCTCCCACAAGTCCAGGACCAGTTTGCTGTTAATCCACCATCTGAACCTCCTCACAAGAGTGTTTGGCTGTTCCTGGTAGAGCCATTCGTCTGTCAAACGCTTGGTTTTGAGAATCCCAAGCAAAGACGTGTAGTCTTCCAGTGCATTGAAGCTGGAAAGCACTGCAGTTGTTTCCCGTTTATCGCCAGCTGTGACCTCATAGCAAGCCCTCCCTACTTTTACCACAACTGTCGGGATCACAAAGTGGTCCTGCAGACCTGTTTCATCACAGTTCCACAAATGTGACAGGAGATCTTTAATTCCGAGCTCTGTTAAGAGTTCCTCGTAGCCATCAAACCACTACTTAAACCACAGTTTGATTTAACCCAGCTGCCCAGGCAGCAGCAGAAATGGGTTCTGGTTTTTCCATACTTAGTCTGGATGCTTTTTAGGAAATGATTGAAACAATACTCCCAAAAGTGTTACCTCAAAAATCAGTCAGATTTTTTTTTTTGCATACTGATGCCAGGGCCTGTATAGAAGCCTCCGTTGGCATATGTCTTAGTCAGCATCACCAGTTCCTCTTCCTGTTACTTCACAAAAACAGGGTTTCTCCGTATTGACACCCTTTAGCTACACCCTTCACCCTCCTTTGCAGTATACTTTTTGGGACGTTCCATGCACGAGCTGCGGTACTTGCCCTGCCTTTATAGTTCATCAAATTATAAAACTGCACCTTTATTGTGTCCAGGGGTGGATTTAGTTATTTGGGAGCAGGCAGATTCTCATAACTCAGGTAGGTTTTCAACACTAAAGTGACAGAAAGGTAATGTGAAGCTTTAAATTCTTATTTAAAACTAGATAGCTAAATTAATAATAATGCATATTTTATTATTTATTGTTATATTTTGTGAGTAAAATCTGCAACGTAACTGCTAACATTTACCTGCCAGGTAAATGTAGTGGTACAATGTTTTCCTCCGAAGTAGAAGTGTACATCTTCATACTTTTAAGTGCTTTGGGGACCTTTTGTAAGTTATTTTAGGATACAATGAGTTATAGAGCAGTAACATAATTCAGTATTTTTCATATCTATCGCTTTATGGGGCCTTTTTAGTTTAGTTGTCCTCTTCTGTCTTTCCTTGTCTGCCATTGGCATCTGAAATGTACATGGATTTCAGTGTTTTAGGCTTTTTATTTCTGTTTTATTCTAAAATATTATATACATGTTAGGAGAACAAATAAAACAGCTAGGAATCGCTGGCTAGAGCTTTTAATGGTGTAATATTTCCCAATTAAGCTAGCTAAAACATGGCTATGCTAACTCTTCTTAGCTTAGTTGCATATCAGCAAACTATCTGAGAACATATTTAAGAGAAATTACATTTGATCCAGTAAAAAAAAAAAAAAAGGATTTACGTACATTTCTATTCAAGACCCTTAGATTGTGTGAATATACTGTTTGGTGAAAACCACCGACCAAGCCTCTGCTGTTCTAGTTTCATGGTCTACATACGTGAGAAATATTAAACCTGGCTGTATCGATACAGCCACAAGAACAACAGTGAGGTTGAGCCACTGGTAGGTGGTGAAGCTGAAGTTTTTGAATGTGGTTGAATTAAGGGTACAGTGCAGGCCAGTCGACTTTGTCCACAAACAATTCAGAAATCCACAAAAACCTCACTGACCTTAATTTGTGCATGGTGAACATGTACATGTTTCCCAAAAGTACTGCCCTAAGTATCGTTGTATTGTGCAGCATGATGATGTCCCTTACTTGGAACCACACGGCCTAATCAAAACCATGAAAAACATCCAAATGATGTCCGCATATTTTTGACATTAAAGCATACATGAAGTACCTGAGACTGAGAAACCAAACTGTATCTACTGTCCTCCTCTTACTCTACAGCTCCCCCCTTTGGCTGAAACTGAATAATAATAAGCTGCAATGATCAGACAATTAATTGACTAGCAAATCAACAGAAAATGAACCTGCTAATTATTCTGATAGTCAAATAATTGTTTTAGTTCATTTTAAGCTGATTGCCATTGCCACTTCTTAAACATGAGGATCTGAAGCTTTTAAGTGATACTAAAGTGAATTTCTATGGAATTTGGACTGATGATCAGAAAATAAGGCATTTGAAGACGTGAACATGAGACAACTCTGAGATATTATAACCAGCATTTTTAACTAGTTTCTAACATGTTGTAGACAAAAAATTAATCAGTTAGTTGAGATAATAATTTGCAGATATATCGATAATGAAAAAATTGGTCAATTGCAGCCCTGAAATGCAGAACTATATTCAATTCAGTAGACAAAAAACAAGTACACCAACATTAAGTTTTGTTGTTTTTTAAATATTATTTTAATACTTTTCTTAAAAAAAGATGTTGTACTCCATAATTCTGAACAAGATGAATCTATTGACCTCAATGCGTCACTCACCAACATACCAACAGGTTGTTCTGGATAAAATAAATCAGAGAAAAATAGCAAAGAGCAAATAAAACAAAATAAACTCAAAACGATCAAGGATCAAGAAATTAATGAGACATTAAAAAAGAAAAAAGAAAAAGCGATTATAGAATTGATAAACACTCATGGATCTCTGGGCCAACCTACAGAAAGCAGGAAAAACGTCCCGCTTCCAGAAAAAAAAAACACAATGGCACATGACATCCCAAAAAACTGTCACCATCCACAGCGGAAACATTTTAAAAATAAAAACTAAAAAGACAGAATGACAAAACGAGAACCTATTATACAAACTGAAGGAGATGTGAGGAAGATAGTGGTGGACGAGACGGCTACGAAAGACTAAAAACATGTACATGATGAAAGGAAGTTAAAAAAAAACTAAGAGGGGAGTAAGAAGATGTAAGTAATGAAACGGTTAAGTGCAGATAGATCAAACAGCTACAGAATGATGGGGTCTAGTAAAAGTAGTGCCATACAATGATTTGGAACCGCTTCTTCAAAACTATTACAGAGCAAAACTGCTGCATAACCTCGGATTTAAAACGGGATAAAAGGAAAAATTAAATAGCAATAAAAACATAGCCTTTAATATAAAGTGAAAAGAAGATGCATTTTACATGTAAAAAATTGTGAATGAACTTTCAGCACTCAATAGATTGGTTTTGGCATAGAGTCGAGAGAAAAAAACAAAACAACAAAACAAAACAAGAAAACAAAAAACAGAGTAAGTATGAGAGAGAGAATAAGACAGACGAAAACAATCCTCTCAATAGAATCATAAAAAAGGTTTTTTTTCTTCTTTACAGTAAATTCTACAAAATCAAAACCAGAGCTCATAGATGAACACAGAGACGAGCTTTGCTCCCCGCAATCCAAATTCCTCTCATGTTCTTTTTCGTTGACGTTTCGTCGTATATAATATATATTCATGTATCTATTTATATATAATATGTATAATTTGTAGGGTGTGATCATTTAAGTTTACAGGCCAGAGCGCTAAGGCAAAAGGACACACTCTGAAACTTCCAAAAACGCCACCGATCCTTCCTCATCGCCCTCTCTTGTTGTAGGTCACATCATCTAAAAGCCTCCAACCTCCACAATTAGTGACTGAAGAGAGAGAGATAAGTAGAAGGAAGTGAAAGGAGGAAGGATGTCTTTGAGAAGTGTGTGAATGTGGCCCGGGGGTGTTTTTTCGTTCCTGCTGTGTCCTGAGAAAACGACCGACTCTCAAGACGACTGCGCTGGACCTGACAAACTAGACCGCACCAGCCCCCACCCCTCCCCATCCTCCCCCAGTTAAAATCCAACTTAAAAAACAAAAGAGACAAGATTAGGAGAGAGGAAACAACAAGAAAAACAAGAGTGATCTATTATCCGGTTGTAATTTGTTCCTTTTTAAAAACCCCTTCTCTCCTCTCAGACATCAGAGAATAAGGTTTTCATAATTTTTCACGCAACTTCTTAAATTAAATCCTCCTTTTCAATACTATTATTATTATTTTTTTATATAAATGTAAAAGTTCTGTCCCCCTCCTTTTTTTTCCTTTTCTTTTTTTAAAACTCTGCCTCTCTCATTTTTCCTTGACACGGGACCAGGGAGCCGACAATCGCAATATTTCAGTGTCCGTTTTTTTTTTTTTTTTTTTTGTTCCAAACCTGTCGTCCCTGGAACCCCGGAATCAACAACCATAAACACCAAGCCAGACACCAAAACGTATCTGAGGTTGGAGGAAAGAGGGTTGCTTATTTTTCAATGTCACTTCCCCCCCTCTCATTCACATGACACAAGCCAGCTGTTTCAACTACTGAGAGAAAGGGACAGTTACTATTAAGTCTGTTTGTATCTGTGTGTGTGTGTGTGTGTTTGTGTGTGTGTGTGTACGTTAATATGAGCAGCGACCATGTGTATCAGAGCATTGTGGTCTATATGCATTTTGTAAATTTGCTTGTGTGTGTGTACAGGTCCTTCTCTCGTCCCCCTCATCATCCTCCCTTCTTCTCTCTCAGAAGAGGTTCTCCTCAAAAATAGCCATCAAATCACTCTGGAAGTTTATGTCAATGGTGTCGGCCATCTGCGGAGGGAAAAGAACAAGAGGGAGCGTTAACAATCATAGTTTGGTGGTGGTGAGCAGTTTTTTTTTTTTGGGGGGGGGGGGGGGGGGGGGGGGGATTTTAGCCCTTACCGCCTCTCTCCTGCGCCTCTCCTGCTCGCGGCGGCGCGCCATCTCCCTCTGCTGGTCGAGAGCGTTCTGTGCGGCCGACGAGGACGGGGGCGGGGCTTGTGGCTGGCTGGGTGGCGCCTGCGGTGACTGAGTGGGCGGGGTAGAAGCAAGAGGCGTTGGAGCGAGCGGCGACTGTTGCTCCTGGCGACGGCGGGCCTCTTCTTGCGCCCGACGAGCTTGCTCCACGGAGTCCTCGTCGTCACGGTTACTGAACGAAAAACAAGGAGGGTTGAGAAGTCTGATGAGTATCGTGCAACATTTATCACTACTTTAATGATAAGGACACAATTAGTTTAATTGATATAAGCTGATATTTGATCCCTTTAATTTGCAAAAACTGTGACCAAGACTATTGGAAAATAAACATATGAACAGTCAAACTATATTATGTTTCTTCATTGTTGCTACATTACCTCAGATATCTCTTATATAAATATCTGAGGCCTTTCTGTACTGCAGTTATTTTACTTATCAGCAGACATATACACAGATACTGATATATCTGTGATAAGCTAAGATGTATAAATGCATGAACTGTGCTCATAATAACACTATGACATGTATTTATTACAATGTTTAAAAAAGTACTTCACAAAAAGTTTAACTGATTATTTTTTAAGTCCTTTTTCTGAGTATTTACAGAATCACCAGAGAGTACATAAAACTCTGATTCCTCATGACGTATCTCCAGTTGTCAGGGAGTAACTCGTGTTTTGTGATAATTCCAGCACACAAAAGCTTTTAGAAGTGTTTCTGCTTAATGGTTTATGACAGATAGTCCCAGTAGTACAGTTATTTGCTTGGCTGCAGTGAGAAAGTGCACCGCAGTCCACTTTCTAGACCTAACATGCTTTAAAGATTTGCTTAAGATTGGCATATCTGAACTTACGGTTAAAATATGTACACAAAACGTTGATTACGACATCATGTGCAGGTTAACCACGGCTCTGTAGTATCACTAAAGTTAAGGGGGGGTTAAAAAAACTCACTCTTTCCTCAAGGTGCTGACATCAACAGTTCACTGCTCTGCACTGGATTCACACTCTGACCACAGTGGAGTCTTTTAGCATAAATGGAGAACTGAAATTGTCATGTTTCCTCTAATTGGTCACACTGATGTTGGATTTGTTGTACTTTTATCTTAGTATCTTTAAGAGATTTGCATGTTCTTTTTTTTGTTTGTGACATGGTGTTAGAGGTGTGGTGCCTGGACTCTGACTATGACAGCCCCCGCCCTTTGTTTCACTATCCAATAGATTTGACGCCCTGTTCAACCAATTACGCAATGACAGTTGTACATCTGGTCTAGGTTGACAACATGTTTGCTTTTTATCAGAAAAATAGCAGCAGTGTTAAAATGTTAGTCTGTTTGCACAATTGGAGGCTTTGAATTGACCTGTGTGCTCTATTTATGTTGTTTCTTCTAAAGATTGCTGTCGTCGAGCTCCTGATTTAGAGAGATTCCTGTTTCATGTAGTAATAACCAGTTTGTTAGTTTCAAACTTGTCTGTTTGCTTTAGTGTGAATCAGTGGATGAGTTTGTCTTTGGTTTGGTGTCACAAGGCAAAATTTCAAGCCATGTGGGAGCTGTCACTCATCGACTCGTTTTTTATTGGTCAGAAACTTCGTGGGGTTGGCGGGCAGAGAAAAGACAGTTTATAGCTATCCAAAATTGACCGTCAGCAGAATTTCTCTGTAATTGCAATCATCGTTTGGGCTGCGGACCAAGCCAAAATATGCGAGCAGGAGTTGAAGTTGTAAAGACTTGCCAACATGTCCTCACAACTGGTTTTCGACTGGTATTGGTTCTCTCAAAAGATATAAATACATGCACGAGAGCTGGTTTAATCCTAAACATGTCCAATGCTTCCTGCAGTTGTGTTGGATCAAAGTCGGATCACATTCATACCATAAAATAAAAACCAAAGTTCATTTGTAAGTGGACTGAGACCTCCTCTTCAACAAAGTCTCAGTCTTGTTGTTTTGGTTCACACCTGAGTGCCACCGCTATGTTCGCACCTGCCCGAACACACTAAGGGGGGTGAACGCTGCAGGCTGTGATTCGACCAAACTAATCATGGCAGGTGTGAAAATGCCTTCACGGATGCAGTCAGTTCAGTGTGTGACTTTTCCATTTTCCTCCTGCCTACCGTAGCTTTCCTTGTTCTCTCCTGGCCTGTTCAGCCTGAGCTTTCAGCTGTCTCTCCCTCTCCTCCTTCTCTCTGGCGGCCCGTCGGAACTGTTCGAAGCTGTCGCTGGAGGAGCGAACGGCGGACGCCGGTGTGGACTGAGACCTCTGAGCCAGGCTGGCCCAAGAACCCATGTTCTTTAATTTCACATCCTTGGGGAGGAGAGGAAGAAGATAAATGCAAAAAAATTGGATCATGACTAATTTAATTGAGGAAGAGAAAACAGACAAACCAGACGGGGAAGTGTAGATATAATGTAATATAGCTTAATCTTCTCCATTATCTTCTTATTTTACTATCGGACACACCTGTGTCTTCTTAGGAGCGATGGGAGTTTTGGGCTCTTGCTTGATTTTGTTGTCTTGCTGGGAGCAGGGTGGCGCCGGGGAGTCTGGGAGGCGGGGACCAGGGCGAGAACCATCCAATGGCTTCAGATCTAATCCTGTCGGAGTCAATTGAGTGGTGAACATACACACCTTAAATCACTAAATATAAGTAATAACATTTGGAAGGATGCACTTTGTTCCTCCAAGTATTATCACAACTATAAGTAAATGTTACCTTCTTTAGCTTTAGATCAACTATGAGGACTATGAGGTACTGTTGTACTCACTGTGTTTGTTGTCAGGTTTGTGTGTGTCCAGACGCATGGAAGGGCTGAATGGGGAGGGGGGCAGCACTGGCGACTGGGAAGGTTTCTCTTCTTTGACCCCCACCAAGTTTGACCGTGGGTCCTACAGACAGACAGACATACAGAGCATGAACATACAGACTTTCTATATCTACAATCGAACATAATGTTTTCATCACACGATATTTCAAATTAAAACTGATGATTTTTCCTGTTACGTTTGTGTAAAATTAGACACTTGACATTTAAATGGGGCACAGTAGAATATATTATGTGGCTGGCACGGACAGTCACTGCAAACACAACGAACAAAGAACAAAAGGTGGATCACTAACGTGTTTCTTGATCTGTGGGGGAGACTGCGGTCCCATTGTATGGAACTGAGGCATCTGAGGAGAATGCATCATCAGGGGAGAGGGGCTCTCACGCAGGCAGCCTGGAAAAAACAAGAAGTGTTGAAACCGTTTATTTCAATGCTAAATTAAATAGATCCAAAAGTAGAGTGACATCAGTGGTTCCTAAGCTTGTGGGTAAACTTTGTAAATAAATAAAGTGAAATTAAATAAGCAGCTTCAATCTAAAAAAAAAAAAAAGCAATGCAAATTCCGGTTCAGTGCTTTGATTTTGAAGTACTGTGTTTAGCAGCGCTGCATTATGTAACAGCAGCAGCCTAATTTGCAACGCTTTTAAAGAGTAGCCTCTTGAGCTGCATCCGCTGGTAACAAGAGCTTTGTCTCGTATGTTGTCTTGGAAGAGGAATCTTGCTCCACAGCATGGCCAAACGCAGATATGACACAAAAAGATGACAAACGAGGACAAAAATATTACTGTGATGTAAATGGGCTGTTCCAAAGTGGTGTACAAGTTTGTTTCACCCATTCAAACACACTCAAAATAAAGAAATGTCTGCTTGTGACCTCTTGTAAACAGGTTATGGCTTTAATGTGGACATGAATTGTGCACATTTTAACCAAAGACAGATTTTTTACCCTAGTCAGATTATTTCATTCGAAGAAAACAAATGAAAAATAGAGAAAAGGTGAAGAAATATAAACCTGTTCATCATTTTGTGACCCATCATCTTTATTGACCTCTTGAGTTTGGGAACCACAGTCTCCAGTATAAATGTGTATCTTACCTGTTGGGAAATGCTCTGCTTTGCTGCGTGGTGACGGCTGCTGCTGATGTTGCATCTGCTGTACCTTCTGCTGCAGGGCCACCCCCTTCTGTTGCTGCAACGCTGAGGTGTGTGTGTTCGGGAACGGCTGCTGCATGTGCGTGTGGCCTGTGCTGTGCCTTTGTGTCAGAGCGGGGGCGAGTGTCGTCACAGCCTGCGTGTTGTGCATCGACGCCACCAGCTGAGAGGCGCCCTGCACGGGAGAGTGCGTGTGCAGCGGCTGGGTCTGCACGGGGGGTCGGACTTGGAGCGACTGCAGGAAGGATTGGACCTGACTGAGGGGCGGGGTATCGGAGCTGGTGGGCGTCGGCTCTTCGTCGTCCTCCAGCAGGGCTTGGGGCGGTTGCGCCGAGAGGGTACCCAGGATGCCGTGCGACGGGGGTGAAGGTACACGTGGGCGGGGGACGGGCTGGGGGAGGCTGAGCGGGAGCGAGGGCGGGAGCGAGGGCTGAAGCTGGGGCGAGGTGGATGGAGGCAGCGTGGGGAGCGAGGACGGGGGAGGCTGTGGGATTTTCGGAGGCAGTGCTGCTGCACGGTTGCTAGGTCTTGGCGGTTGCTGGGGAAGAGCATTGTGGATCGCTGCAAACGAAGAAAAGAAGAAAAGGAAAAGAAAAGATAAAAACATTAACAATTAAGTAACAAACATAAACCTGATCCTGCAACTTTGGGTTCAATTTTAAAGAATCTGGATCAACAGCAGGAGATACGCTTCTAAAAACAAATAGTGGACCGAGAATGACATCTTCAGACCAACAAGAGTATTAATGCTCAGATAACAAGTTTATTTATTCAAAAACCTGCATTCATTTTGGTAATCAATCTTTTAAAATGTTAATCCTTAAGATTTCATTTCTGGATAATTTGGCGACAGCTGGGGTTACTAGGGGCAACGTCTTCTGTAAACAATTCCCAGACTTCCATTTGAAATGATTTAATTAATTACTGGGGGCAGGAAACTGGTTTTCAGCTGCTACTCACTACTTCTTTTTCCCCAATCTGTAGGTATAGTGTACACAAATGTGTTTTCCAGCTGTTCAACTCATCTGGATTACATCATTATTCTGACATATTGTATGTTTGCATGCAATAACTCTGCAAACTATTATATAAATAGGCAGGTAATGAGTGTACATACATTCAACAGTTATACCAGAGTTGATACCAGCCATAAAAAGTAATTTAAAAATTGGGTTGAATGTAATGAAATCAGCAACAGTGCTCAATAATTTGTTTCTAAAATAAGATTTCCTGCTTTTTCCTGCTGAAAATAACTGAAATGGACAAAAGAAGCATCACATTACACTGTGGAAGCTTTTTTTTAACAACTATTTTTAGACTGATGAGGAAAATCATTTTAGTTAAGTGTTACTGAAGTGCGCTCACCTGGTGAAGGTATGATGGGATGTTGGTTTAGGAAGGGGTGCGTCTCAGTGGGTGTCTGGACAGTGGGTGTGTTTGCATTGAGGAGGCCAGAGGCGACGGGGGCACCAGCAGTAGTAATGGTTGGATTGGGCTCTGTGTTTGGCTGCGTCAGGTGAGGGTTCATGAAGTGGGCCAGAGGATCAAATCCAGAGCCTAACAGCTGGGAGGAGTCCAGAGAAGGGGCGGCGACTGGGACAGAAGGAGGAGGAGGAGGGACAAACGGTGGTTTGGACTGGACCACTTGAGGCTGCAGTGGAGGTTGAAGCTGAGGAGCTACTGGGCCAGCTATGCTACTGAGGGACTGGTGGTGCGGTCTCTTGGTGTCCTTGTTAGTCAAGATCTTCTTCTTGGGAACCAGCCCTGTATGACAGGCACAGAGGAATATAACATGTTGAAGAATTACAGTTACTATTTATGTGTGTGTACAGTTCAGAGTTGATTTTTTTTGTGTTTTTGTTTGTTTTTTTACCATTCTCAGAGTCATCACTATCAGAGGAGTCACTGCTGCCTGAAGACGAAGATCCTGTCTTCATCTTTGTCACATTTGTCATTTCCAGAGGCTTCTCTACTGCAACACACACACACACACACACGCCCACAACATTCAATAAGTGATGGACTGACAGCTCCCGTCTCACTTGTGTAACCACAAGACATTCAGCTGGTGTCATGAAAAATAAATGAACAGCGATCATTCGGACTGAATAAAAACAACTAAATGCAAGTAACTGTACTCCTTTACAAAAGCATCTGATGGCTTGTTAACATTCAGGATGCATGCCTGAAGTCAAAATCACCGTAACCATACTTTTCAAATATTAACATATACAGTGTTAGCAGGTTAGCAGTATAGCAAATGTATGTTTAATTAAATGCAAAGCAATCAAAAAGATGTCCAATACAATAAACAGTGTTCCATTGCTATGCAAACTATACAAAATGTATTGATTTGGCTTTTTATTTAATTGCAGTGTGCTTATAATCACTTATTTGGATAGAAATTGATATATTACTCCACTAATAATCAATAAATTAATACACAGATTATATATAACGATGGCCACCAGATTCAGCCTTAAAAAAGAAATAGTGCAAGTTTTAACATGTAGCCTGTATCAGGTAAAACAACCAGTCTAACAAACTGTTTTGATGTAGCGATCTATGAAGAAGTCTGTCATTCCTGTGTTGTCTAGAAGCTGTAAAACCAGAGGGACAAGTCCTCGTATGTAGTCTTAAAGATGATTTGACAGTTCAATAGAAGAGTTAGATAAATGTAATTAGGGGTGGTAAAGCCAGACAATCTCATGCAAAGAGCTTTGACTCACAGGAGAATTGTTGGAATCACAAAAAGTCACGTGACAGTCCCTTGCGGTTCATGTCGAGACCTGAGCAGCCTACCTGACGGCTTTTTCTTTTTCCTGAGGCAGCTGGAGACGTATTTCTCCAGCTCCCTCAGCGTGGAAGGCTTCAGCGTCTCAAAGTCGATCTCAATCTCGTCCGGGTTGGAGTTCTTCAGCGAAGGCTCGCGCGTCTGGATTATGTGCACGACGCGGCCCAGTTTGTCGCCGGGCAACTTGTTGATGTCCAGGCTCAGTTGCCGCTTCTCCTCGTACGACATCGGCTTGCACCTGTCAGTGGACACGGCCCCGAATACATCTGGGGAGGAAACATGTAAAAGCAGGTTAATATTGGGTCATTTAAGGAAAGCATAAATTGATCTGGAGCACAAACACACGTAAACGTACCTATGTCATCTCCTGCTTCAAGAGAAGCCGAGGGGACGAGAGGGGTTGGCCCGGTCTGCGGGGGCACAGCTGGACGACTGCTTTTAACTCCTTCTTTCTTACTGTTATAAACAAATGACTAGATTAGTTCCAGTTAACGCAGCTGCATTAACATCACATACCTTATTATTTCTGCAAAAACCTACCCGGGCTTCTTCCTGTCCTTCTTTATGATGATTGGCTCTTTGCTGCTCTTGCTTTTCTTGGAAGTCTGAAGCATCACAGACGGAGGGGCCTCCACAGGTTCCTCTGCGCCCATCTTCTTCTTGTGCTTTTCTTTCTTCTTCTCCTTCTCCTTCTCCTTCTTTTCCCTCTCTTTCTTCTTGGGCTTGAGGACCTGCGGCTGCGAGAGTGCGGCCAGCTGCTCGTGGACAGCTTTTAGCTAGACGACACAAACACAAAAACAACAAAAGAGACGATTGTGACGTTCAGAGACACGAAGAGCGGCGGCCTTTTGCATTTTTTTTTTTGCTTCTCTGTGCTTTCAGCGTTTACCCGCATTCGGCAAAGCTGTTCTGCATGGCCCACCCACCTGTTGTGTCTCATAAGCCTCCCTCCCCCTTCATTTTCCATCCTCTAACCTGTTCCTGTAACTCAGCCAATCGGTGTTGCCTTTCGTGTTCTGAGTCTCCCGCCGAGGACTCCGATTCGGAGGTGCTGGAGCTGTCATCATCCGAGACAATGGAAGGAGGCGGGGCTTGTCGATTGGAGGGGGCAGGGTGGAGGGCCGACGACGGGGTGGGAACAGGGGCGGGCTCCTCTGGCTCATCAGGCATTTTGGCGAAACGCATCTCAAACACGTCCTGGATGGAGGACAGAAAGAGATTGCCACTACATATATCATTCTTTCCTTTAAAAACTGAAAGAAATGAACTAATTGTTGACATTGCGTCTAAGTGATCCAGTAAATATAATATATCTATTGTATAGATACTCTAAATTAATAATACTTTTGCAAGAATGTCTAAAAACATATTAAGATGTTTTGTCTTAGTCACTGTAGGTTTATTATGTGTAGAATGAAAACTACATTTTAGAAAATCTCCTTTTTTCTTAAAATTCTGAACTGAATGTTTTTACAATATTGATTGGAGAAAAAGTAAAAACACTTAGCTTACCTATTTAGCTAACTTAGAGAATAACCATATGCATTATATGACCAAAAGTATGTGGACACCTCGACATTAAACCCATGTGTGATTTTACAACATTTCATTTAAAAACTATAGGCTTTAACCTGCTCTTATAATATGGATTTATATTTGTGCCTTCTTTCTGTAATAGATCATTTGGAGCAAAGAAAAAGACTCTTTATAAGCAAATCAATGTATGATTTGTGGAGAAATGACTATCAGGCGGAGAATAATTTAAACAGCCTGTATTCTTCTGGGAAAGATTTCAACGAAGATGTTCAATTAGCTCTCAATCACAGATAAAGGGGCGTCCACATACGTCCGGTCACATAATGCATACCATGTTGATTATGTGTTGTTTGACAGTATGTGTGATGCGCTGCTTACCTGTAATTTACGCGCCATGGAAACCACGTCATGGTCTGGTGGATTATACTTGTAACAGTTAGAGAACATCAACCTGACGTCTGCTGCGAATTCTTGAGCGTCTCTGTACTGTCTGTTGTCTAGCTTTTTCTGAAAGAGACAAACAAACCAAAGAGAGCACCATGATCAAAAACAATCCAAATCCTTTAAGTTTTAAAACTTATTCTAAATCTAAATTATATTTTATATTACAGAAAATCTGAGGATTATTTAGGGATATACTGAACCTGAACAGGAGCCACAAAACTATCCTTAGAAACCAACTATTTATAGCTGAAAAGTACTAAAAGGTAGCACACAATGCTGAAATTCTTGATTGACACCAGATCCATTGGATGCCGGTCACCAATCTGCATAAAATCACCTTGATGGAGCTGAGGTCCATGGGGTGCTTGATGATTTCATGGTAGTCATGGAGACCGAGAGCTTTTACGTCGACAGGCTTGTAGAAGGGCCAGGCGTACGACACGTGTTTCTTGGACAGCATCTCTCTGACGAGGCGCGCGCACGAACGCAACTGTTCGTGACGCTTCGGTGTTGACATTCCTCCCGTCTCCAAACCGCCGCCCGGGTGGTGCTGAGAGTCTGGTTGCAACGGGTCTTTTTTGGCCTGCTTCAACGGGCGATTGCTCTCTCGGCGCGGCCGAGTGTCAACAGAGACGGGAGATGATTCACTGAGTTGGTCGTTGGCGGTGGGGGTGGTGGTGTCTGCTTTCCTCTTTTGGCTCTTCCGTTGCTATGGCAGCATCGGGGGTTAGAGAATAGAGGTTAGAAAAGGACAATAAATCAGCTTTTATTTATTAAGGATGTTACTCTCCACCTCCTTACCTTGATGAGGGCAGGGGAGCTCTGCAGCAAAGGGGTGGGATGGATGCCTGGGTGTGTTTGGGCCAGAGGAGGAACAGAGGTCATGCTCTGGGCCAGGACGTCTGGTGTTGAGAGAGGGTACGGGGGTCCCAAATGGGGTGCGTGGGAGGTGGGTGTAGGAGGCACACGCGGGGGCGGGGGCTGAGGCTGAGGCTGAGGCTGGGCCAGAGGCAGGGCCAGAGGCATGGCCAGAGGCAGAGCCAGAGGCAGGGCCAGAGGCAGAGCCAGAGGCAGAGCCAGAGGCAGGGCGGGAGGGCCTTGAGCGGTGGATGAGGCATGCGTCTGCAGGGGGTTTGAGGGGGGTGAGAAGCCTCGTGTGTGGGGTGTAGTGGGGGGAGTCGGCGAGTCTTTGCCTGAATCTGACTTGGAGATCAGACCTGGAGGGAAGAAAACAATCTGAGTGAACACAATGACACCAACGGTTCTTTCCCAGACCTGCATGAAAGCTGCCGGACAAAGTAACTGTTCAGGACACACCCATAAAACACGAAGCAATTAAAACTTAAATCATTAACAAAACATGCTTTATATTAGGTGTGGTGGATGAAAGGGAAGACCAAGCACAGACGACATAAATCACTCACACCAGCTCGACTGGTTCGGTTGGTGTAATTTACTCCTTACAGCCGTCACACTAACACAACCTAGGTCATTATGTCAAAATCTTTTAAATTGTTGCTACTGAAGCGACAAAAACAGTATGGTTCTGACATTTTTTTAAAAAGCCCAAATAATGTCCTAAAAATCATACCGCTATCTCGTCTGCCGCCGCGCCGTGCCTTGGACACCACGGGAATCTCCGACTCCTCCTGCGGCATCTCGGATATCTTCTGGAGAAAATACTTTTCCAGGGACTCCGCCATTAATACGATATCATCCCCGGGCTAAACAAACAAACACATACGCATGTTTAGAAGACTCTTTGTACCGAAGCCTTCTTTCTTTATCTAAAGTAATAATAACTGTTTAAAAGGACAATTTTCTTTTCATTATCGGAACTACAAGGACTGCTTATGTGGCCAGCGGCTGACCTTGTTGTAGATGTAGCAGTTTGTGAACATTGTGTTGAAGTCTTGGATACACTCCTGGGCATTCCAGTAGTAATTGTTCTCCAGACGTTTTTTTATCGTGCCCATGTCCATGGGGACCTTGATGATCTTATAGTAGTCCTTGAGAGAGGGAAGCAGGTAGAGATAAGTACAGTGATAAGAACAATGTCTGGACAAAAATAAAATGAAGAAGATGAGAAAGAAAAGACACAAAGCATGTATATTTTCAGAAAAAACATACCAAAATGATTAGATAATTATTGAATTAATTGGCAACTATTTCAATCCGAAAATTCATTGTTTAAGTTGTTTTTAAGGAAGGAAATACCAACCATTTGCCTATCTTAAATGTGGGAACTTTTTGCTTTTCCTTGTATTAGATCATAGTAAATTATATCTTTCAGTTTTGGACTTTTGGTTGACAAAAAAGGACATTTGATGAGCATGTTTCACTATTTTTGTTATGTTTTAAAGGCAAAAAGAGGTTACAAATTAACCAAGAAAAAACCGTGGGGGATTAAATCAATACCGAAAGTGATCGTTCGTTGCCGTCCTGTATTTCACTCTGAGTCCACAGCAAAAGGCTTTGTTGTGTTATCTTTATGAGTTCAAGAAACTACTCAACCCTTAAATACAAGTTTCTCTTCTTTGACCACACAAGACATATTCAAGTCAGTTGTTATAATTTGCCAAGTGAAGAAGAGTCTGGGGTAAAAAAACAACAAAAAAAACAAAACATCAATGCAGAGGAACAGGAAAGAGGCGGAGCGGCACATATACCCACGCCGCTGTGTACTTTACTGCTACTTTGCATTTAAAATGAATGCAGGGGCTATTTTGATGCTATCGCTGTGTTTCTAACTATGTACTTTCATGATAGTCATGCAAGACACATAAATACATGACTCACAGGCAAACCAAGCTTGATGGCATCTACTGGAGCATGGAAGGGCCACGCAAAGTTGTGTTTCCATAACGTCTTCATCACTACTTTAAGTAGGTACTGAAAAAGAGCACAAAAAAATCATACAACATCAGATAAAGTTTGAACACATGTTATAAATGCACAATGAAGAAACCTCGCTACCTGTAGCTGATTGGTCTGTCGTTTGGGTCTGGAGGGATTCCATGATTGGGGGGCTGGAGGGTTGAAGGAGAGAGGTGGTGGGTCAGAGGGAGGGTTGTGGCTGCTGCCCGCCTCCAGGCCGTCTCCCATCGCAGTGGTGGGTCGCAGTGGCTGAGCAGACAGTTTAGGCAGATTTGACCTGGCAGGGGCAGGTGGGACCGGGGGGAGCCCCCTCAGGCCATTACACTCCTCACTCGACTCTCTGTAAAGGACGATCAACAAAATAAGCGTTATCAGCGCTTCCAACTGCTGTCGTTTTATTATTAGGCTTGTTAGTGAAGCCGAAGTATGACTCATCTATTTCAGGATTCACGTCCCAGCATCATTACAACACCTCAAATCTGAAAGCGATCCATATCTACACACACTCAGGTGGACGTGGTAGAAAAACACACACCAACTCATCTTTAGCAGTGTAGCTGTGACTCAACCAAATTTAATGTAGTTGACATTTTCTTCCTTGATGAGGTTTATCTTTAAAAAAAAAAGGAAACGGGATTGTGCACTTAAAAAGGACCGAGATTTATGCGTGTAACGTTTAGCACCATCTTGTGAAATCGCTGCAGATCGCATATGGTTGCCTAAATAAAACATATTTATGAACATTATGTCATTATATTGTCTTTCTGCCAAGTCCGTTCCACTAAATGCTACTAAATTCTCCACGCTAGACCTTTGAGACACAAAGTGTTTGTTTACACGAGCAAACAAATGTGTGCATTCCAGACAAACTACAACTTGATAGACGCCAAACTTCTTAAAATAAATATTGACTTGCAGCTGATGATCAAATAAAGACTGCAAGCGTTCCCGACTCTGGCTTACATTCATGTTTATGTGCATTGACATCCAATATCAAAAGTTCACGAGTCATACAAAATAACAAGCTAAGTCATCCCATGTTTGTTATTTTACAGCCTGGTTGTGACTGTAGGTACAACTAAAGTGAAAATCTTTGATCCATGTACACGATGGCAGGCCAATAGTATTGTGCTACTTTAATATCTGAACCTTTACAGTCACATGTCTGTGGAAAATGTCACCTAAAGAATCTGTGTAGTGTATCTTCAGATGTCACTGGGGAGCTCAACATTTCAACACATGCCTGTATCACGTGGCTGATTATTGGCCTCCGGCGTTGCTGTTGCAACGCATAGAAGAATGAACGCTGTCGATACGTAACAGAGAGCTTCTGAATAAATGTGCATCCTAAAATAAAGTGGAGTTAGTTTATTTTCTGTGGCTTCAGTTCGGATGATTTGATTATTATTATTATTATTATTATTATTATTATTATTATCATTAACCTTTAATTTACCTTGAAAGACCATTGAGGAGGATTCCTCATTTACAATGGTTTCAACAAACATTAACAGCAACACACAAAACAATATTAGGTAAAAGAAAAGAAAAGAAAATATTAGGAAAAAACAAATAATATAAAATAAAACAATGAATACAGTTAAACGGTTAAGATATGGTGAAGTTAAATCATTGACAATCAAATAAAACAAGGTCTTTTGGATATATTTACTGAAAAGATTGGTGCTTATATGAGACACACTAGATTCGAACCTCCCCCGAAGACTCTGTCCATTCTTGACTGAAAGATTTTTGAACCAGCAAAATGTTTTATTTTTTAACTTGCACTTTATTAGATCATATGTTCTTATAACAGATTTTAGTATCCTTATTTACTTTTAGCCATTATATATGGTTTTTATCTTGCTATTGGTTTTTATTAACTCTTACTTTACTCTTGTCTTTTTACTGTCCTTTTATTGTCTATTGTTTGTTGCTTTATTACTTTGATTGCATTGAGCTGCTGGTTCCAATTGGGATCAATAAAGTGACCATCTATCTATCTATCTATCTATCTATCTATCTATCTATCTTTCTATCTAGATGTGTTTCCGTCAACATTTCATTTTTTAAAAGCCAGCCATGTGAAAAAAACATTCCTCAAGCTACGCTGATACTAAAAGGTGAAGTGAAAACACTGCATACTACTGACTCATTTATACTTGAATAAATTACAACTTGAATACATTTTCACATTTAGTCATCGTCCTCGTCCACACTCCGCTGCTCTCTTTCAAGTTCCTCAGCTGCGGTGCTTAAAACAGCACCAACACATGAAGGGGGAAAAAAAACACCACAAATTTGGCCTGTTTTTGGTATTTACTGCTGCATTAGTTTGAGTTGATGAATGACTAAACAGGATAAATGCAGAGGAGGAAAATGAAACAGAAACTAGCAGCATCTGTTTGGTGTTTGATGGTTGTTTATTTGTGTTTTAGTACGTAAAACCGCTGTGAAACAGTCGGACAATAACGTTGGGTTAGGGTTATTTCTGTCATTCATGGACTTTCTCTCTCGCTCTCTCTTAGTGAAAGCTTTCCATCGCTGTCTCTCTGAAGCTCACTCATACTCTCAGCTCACTCGCCCTCTCTGTCTATCCTGTCTTAAAAAAAAAAAGCCAACAACAAAGCCTAACTTTTAACTTCATCGAGAGGGGTGCCGAGTTGTACACCTGAGCTCAAGACATGCAGTCGCAGAGCCTTGAAGCCCGCTGCAGAACGGAGCGGCCTGCTGTTTGATTCTTTATTGAAAGTTTATTAATATTTTAAACGTATCATATGTCCAAATTGTACCAAACTTGACACTGCACTTCTTTGAGTCCACAGCATTACACCCACCAAGTATGAAGTAGATTGGATGAATGTTTGTCAAGATATGAGAAGGACAACCACACACACAGACAGACAAATATTCCTTGTTTTATAGTTACATCAAGCTTTTAATCAACAGACACATTTATATATGCAGAGGACAAAATGTTATATAGCGACTTACATGTTTGTCTCCGTGCAGCCGCGATCTAATTCAATTGTGTGATCATATCTCAGTTGGTGAGGCAGCGATCTCCTGAGGTAAGACCAGCGGTTTGACAGTGACACGTTGCAGGGGGACGGGGGGGTAGGGATGGGTGGGTGGGTGGGGGGGCAAGGAAACGACAACACACTGAGAGAGGACCGAGTGTCGCACCTGAGAAACAGAAACAGAGAGATGAGTGATTAAAACTGGAGTCAAAAAAACATCACTTGTGAGGTTGTTTCTCTGTAACAGCATCAAATCAGTAACTACATTGATATACACTGAAAAAGGTAAAAAGGTAAAGAAAGGTGAAGGTTTTGTGTGGTTTCACAAGCAGGACTCGTGTGGACAATCCCCCGTTACATGTTGGAACTTTGATGTTGCTCAAAATAACAGTTTGTCGTCTGCGCCTCTTTTTCCCACCAGTATATTATGCTTTAACATAAAATCTCCACTATTCTCATGTGAAATCAAGATGTGAATAAAACACAGAGGTTAAAAAAAGAAAAGATTCTAGTGCATAATATGGATTTTGTAATGTTTTGTGAATTCATTGTTTTCTTCTTTTGTTTTGTCTTTAACTAACCCTGTTTTCCTTTATTTTATGTTGCATTGTTTGTACATAATATTATTTAGGTAAATCATATTTTTGTTATTTTACTTTGCATGGTTTTTGAGTATTATCTCTTATAAGTGAGGTTTTAAGATAAGCCCAGAGAGAGCCTCACACGCACATGTGTTGTATTTTTATTTTACTATTTTTCTCTGACGTTTATTTTACAAATGTGCAAATAAACCAACAAACCAATGTCTGAAGTCCAAACCTACTACTTCCAAAAATAAAAATGTTGACAAATGTTTTTTGAAATTACCTTGTTTTTAACTGGAATTGGCATTTACACAATGCACACAATACACCATTCTTAGCTCTGACATTCTCCTACCTAACTTTTTTAATAATACAAATAAAAAAAAGGTTTCATTGCTGCAAGATAATCCTTCAAGTCTCTGCATCAGCGTGCCAGACACCCCTGTTTATTACCTCTTATTTAATGTTGTTGGCAGGGCGTTTTTACTTTGCAAGCAAGAAACCCTTATTAAGTGTATGTTTTGCTCTTCAGTCGATCTACTTCATGTCTGCTATGCCTATGTTTTTCCCAAGTTATTGAAGTTCACACACTATGGGCCAAGTATATATATATAGCAAATGAAACATGTTCTTCTCTTCATTCCCCAGGGAATTAAAGAGTAACTATCAAGGGTTTGTGAGGAGAGTCTCAATCTTTTATCATTTCTATGCGGTGCTTTTTCCTCATGTACATATAAGTAGTTGTGTGGGTATTTTACAGGTTTTATATGTTATAGTTTATCTTGTGTTGATTAACATTACATTTGTGTGACTTTAATTTGAGCTGGCTGACAGAAAAACTACAATTTTAATGTGCACACACATATACAGTTCTTGCTAAATATTTTAAGAGCTTTTTTTCTACTACAGGTCTATATTACACAGTTGTTAAAAAAGCTTTTCAGTTTCATCATGTTAGGTGTGCATGCAAATAGAAACAGAAACAAAAACAGTAATATCACATCACTAAACCCTAAATGTCAACAAGCTTTTAGACATTACAATGGTGTAGGTTTCAGGCATGAATCTACACCAACATGGACTAGAAACATTATTTATATTCTGGTTACTTTACTTTTAGTACTTGTTTTTACTTCTAGTACTTGTTTTAGCTCAGTTAGCACTCGTTTGTTTATTTATTGTATAAGTTTAAGGGTTTCTGTTTGTTGTGGATGCCCATTTTCTTCTCTATAGTGTATATTACACATCTTTTTGCTTCTGTTACAAGTGAATTTCCCCGTTGTGTGATTAATAAAGTACAATCTAATCTAATCTAATTAATGGGAACAAATGTATTTGTACAAGATGTTTAATAGTGTGATTTACTTTTAATGAGACCACAAGTGTCAAAATATGATTGTTAATACATAATGTATGTAATATGTAACTGAGCAGCAGCTTTTCTAAAGGTAATGAAGGTTACTATGAGTCTAATATTACTCTAAAAAGACCCAGTGTCGACACTAAAGTTAAACAGGTGTGTTGATGTAATGTATACAGTTAGATAGATAGATACTTTATTCATCCCCATAGGGGAAATTCATGTATCCAATAGTTCATACATAAACACAAATACATAAATAATAAGAACAAATAATGTATACAAAAAGCCTAAAAGTTAAAAAATAATATATACAACAAAAATATACAATAAAATTATTATTATTATTATTAATGTCTGATGGCTACATGTACAAATGACCACTTACGGTTAAGTGTTAAACAAAAACTATATTGGAGATAACTTTAACTAACGCTGCAGTATCAAAACATCCCAAAAAAAGAGAAGCGAATAAACGTAATTTGATACCTAAAATTAACCTCTCCACAACATTTATCAGCCATTTTGCTACTATTTCGTATCACGTAGCGTTATATTCTTCATACTACCGCTAACGTTATGTAAGGATAAAATTAATATTTAGAAACCAGCAATGAGCACAAAAAAACAACGCACACTTTAATGAAGAATAACTTGACACCTCTGCTAACCTTCCCTGACAGTGCATCGCCATGTCCACTGTGAGCTTACGGACATCTCCGCACGTAAACGGCCTTCTAGAATACAACTTGGCCGCGGGTTGATATTCTCGAAGTGCCGTACGTCATAATTCAACATGAGCGTCTGCGCCACCATGCGTAAACTACGCTGCCGATGGAACGTAACATATGTCACGAATACGGCCTACGGGGGCTACAAACAAACAGCCGAGAAGCTAACAGGCTAGCATGATCCCGACCTGCAAGCTAACGTGCACACTGACAGCGCGGTATGTCCGACGCTACCAAAACGACCTTAGGACAGGTGTTACGAGGAGAAAGACACAACACGGAATATGCTCAACTACTCCAAATGGCGCTCACTTAAAAGATAGAAATTCATTTATCTCGTGTGCCCGAACCGGTGCAAGGCCTGCGGAGACAGCTCATGCTCCGCTCGCCGAAAGCGCACACTGACAGCGCTCGAAAAACGCCACCTATGTCCCATGTAAAGCTTTTAGCGGATTCCCGAGGTTGTACGCTTTCGTTTGACATATCACTGGTGTCCACACAAGGTCGTTAAATAGTGTTTTTTTACCTTCTTCGGTCGGTTGTCAGAGCTCGCAGACCTTCCTCGCCCCAAATCCAGAACAAACAGTCCCGTTCGACGTCGTTTGCTGACGTCAGACGCACGCAGGCAGGCTGGACGTTGTCAGTCGAAATGTCACCCAGGACTCCTCCCTCCCTCCTTCCTTCCTTCCTCCTCCTCTCTCCCTCTCTCTCTATCTCCTCCTTCTCTCTCTCCCTCTTCCTTCCTCCTCTCTCTCCCTCTTCCTTCCTCTTCTCTCCCTCTCCTTCCCCCCCCCCCCCCCCTCTCTCTCTCTCTCTCTCTCTCTCTCTCTCTCTCTCTCTCTCTCTCTCTCTCTCTGTCTCCCTCTCTCTCTCTCTCTCTCTCTCTCTCTCTCTCCTCCTCCTCCCTCCCTCCCCCGGGGTAACATCACGCAATACCCCGCAACAGTTTCAGTGAAACAGAAACTACTTCATCATAACAAAGATGATGTCTTCGATAGTTTTACTTTAAATTACAATCCAGAAATATAAATAGAGTTAAATATAATCACATTAATTATCTTTAATTCCTCATCAGCACCACCATGTGGTGCTAAGTACCCACAGAAGTGCCATTAAGTTGCTTTTTTACCCCAGATCAGTACATATTGATTAGACGAGGGGTGTCAAAAAAGGGCCCGCGACCCAGAACCGGCCCATCAAGGGGTCTAATCTGGCCCACTAGATAACTTTGCAAAGTATGAAAGTAATTTAAATTGGTCTGCTGCTTCAGAGGTTGTTTCCACTCTGACGATGAATACAATTCTCTGAAAAATTACAATATTTATTTATTGTAATGTCTCGGAGTATTGTCAGAAAGATACATGATATTATTTCTCATTAGCTCTAGTTAGTGAAAGTAGAGAGCTGTTGTCAGTCTGTTTACAAGCCTCACAGCTTGTGGGTAAGAAGCTGTTCAGCATCCTGAAGCAGATGCTCCAGTACCTCTCTCCAGTCGGCAGGAGGGAAACATTTATGTACTTAACATTGTGCAAAATGTTGTCAATCAGCAGCTTCTGTGTAAATTAATCTGTAAAAGACTGAGACATAATATTGTTGAAATTGCACTCATTTTTCTCATCCCAGGCTATTTATCTGTTTTGTAAAAAAAAAAAGGTTTATTATAGTAAAGTTATATTATTGTACATTATTATGCAATGGTTTTACTTGTCAGACCCACTTGAGATCAAATTGGGCTTTATGCTTGAACTAAAATGAGTTTGACAGCTGGACTACACAGAGCACAATCAGAAATGTAATGAATAGAATGACACTTTTCACACTTTACTGTATTTATGAGTCAACAGCCAACCTTTGCCTTAGAATATAACTATCTAAAAGATTGGAATACGTATATGCAATTAATAAAATGAAATCCTATCAGTGTAGATAATTAGGCTACACCTCAATCTGGCATTTGTGAGTCATAATTAATGTGTGGAAACAAGGGAATGAGTTTGCTGCTTTACGTCCAAGGCTGGTGTTAAATCCAAGGAGAAAAGTAATGACATTTGACTCAGGTTGGCACTGTCGTCCAAAGTAGTTCAAACTGGCTGGATTAAGCTAGTATGGGGCTATGAGATAAGCTGCATATGTACAGTAGAGATTTAATAAACTACTAGCAGTTAAATTAATGTAAATTAACACAACGCTGGGTTGTAGATATATATACTTCATTAAAGTGTGTTTTTTTTGTGCTCATTGTTGGTGATAAATATTCATTTATCCTTACATAACGTTAGCGGTAGTATGAAGAATATAACGCTACGTTATATGAAATTGTAGCAAAATGGCTGATGAATTTTGTAGATATATATTTGATATAAACAGTGAAACAGTCATTTATTCAACATGTTTATTGAATACCATGTGAAACAAAGCTGTCTTATACATGACTGATATCCACTCCAATTATCCCATGCTTATCCTACACACATTCACCCTGTCTGAGGAATAGAAAGCCCGCCCTTGTTCCACATTTGACCAATCCATCATCCATCCATCATCATAAATACTGGCAATGAACAGAATGCTATGGCATATGATAAGAAAAAAAATAAAAGTTAATCTATTAACTTTATAATACTCAAGATTTCTTAAACAATTCTAAACAAATTTATCTAAATTAAGAATAATTTGAACAAAGGCACAAGCAAAAGTATTTAAAAAAAGGAATAGCTGGACATTTTGGGCATTTTTCTTGCCAAGTTTTAAATGAGAATGTGTGACGGGTCTGTGCCGAGCCGAGCGTGGAAGTAGAGCCAGGGGAAGCACTAGCCTCGTTACCTAGCAACACAGCTGGATTCACAACATAACAAGATCAAACGAGAATCCATCTTCAAGTCATATGCTTGTCTGAACTATGGATGTCATACTAGGGTGGGGTACTGTACTCGTTACTTAAGGTTATATTATCAACTGGTGCCAAATTTTGGTACATAGCAGAACATAGAGTGAGCATCCCGAAATAAGTTTTAAAAAAAAACAAACAAACAAAATCACAGACCAAAACAGTGACAGGAGCACCAATCCACAGACACAAAGAAATAGAACGGATCCATTTTACCAGCTTGCATGGCAACTAGCAGCTAGTTAGCACATCTAGCATCATTACTAAAGCCATGCCATGCTGTGTGTTTCCTACATACTGTATAAAAATAAAGTGTAGCCGAGGTGTTTCCGGTTTAACAGTACCATGCTGCTGGACAAATCCACGTCCAATGAGGATTCTTGCGTGACCTCATGAATCCAGCTGCCTGGCAAAGTAAGACGGTGATGGACAGATGGTTCGTCCATTCACCTGCCAGGTATTTTTTGGAAGTGCGTACTCTTTTGCAAACAGTTTCCAAGTACTTCTCAGATGGTTCTGTGTAACAAACCACCTGACACATTAGGTTACTAGCTTAGTATTCAAAAATACACTCAGCAACTCCTATAAAGAGAGATGGTAGGCATACATAAACACTATGTTTTTCCATCTTCTCACGAAACTCTCTGCAAGAAAGCCAACAGAAGTTTTTCCCAAAATGTCAAACTATTTCTTTAACAAAAAAAACAAAAAACTATTTAAGTTGAGACTCAATAGACAGTGACAAATTTCAAGAGCAAAATATGTAGTTTTCAGTACTGTGCCTTGCAATAAAATTGGGCTGAATGGGACTGTGGGAGTCAGTGACTGGTCCAGACTGATTTTAAAGGTCAACAAGTCACACAGGGTGCAAAAGTCATTCATCCTTCTTTTCTTCCTTTTCTTCCTTTTCTTCCTCTTCAACCTGTGCTGCCTCTGCCGCCTCCACTCTTTCCTCTTCTTCTGCTTCCTGCTCGCCCGGTAATCCATCTTCGCCAATCTCATCGTGTACCACATATCCCTCCTCCTCCTCTTCCTCGTCTTCGACTTCAAAACCTTCTTCCTCTTCCTGGTTCCCCTGATCCTCATCTTTCTCCATTTCTAGCCCCTCCTCCATTTTTTCCTCTTCTTCCGCCTCTGCCTCTTTTTCTGCCTCTGCCTCTTCCTCTGCCTCCTCTGGTGCTTCTGTTGCTGCTTCACCCTCGTCCTCCTGTTGGTCCTCCTCATCCTTAACTAACGCATCTTCTGTCTGGCCGTCTGCTGTCTCACTGGTTAACTCCAACTCGGACACGTCCATCACCATGGAATCCTCTGGATCCTGGTCGTCCTGGTTACCAGTGAACGGGTTCTCTCCCTAAGAAAAAGGGAAGAAGGTTTGTTATTATATCTTATCTTATGTTTCTTTTCATAACCCAACTTTTATGTCTGTTTTACTTCATTACTTTACTCTTAACATTTCTGGTTTTACCCACTTTATTTCATTCTTTCCTTTTATATATTTTTTAAAATATTTTCATTAATCTTTTATTACCTTTTTATCCTACCTCTGGTGTTTCCTGAGTTCCTATTTTTAATGATTTTTCCCCCCGTTTGTTTGTTTGTTCTGACTATGTAAAGCACTTTGTGTTACATCACGATGAATGAAAAGTGCTACACAAATAAAGTTTTATTGATTGATACTACAAAGCATGTCATTGATCTTCAAATTTTAAGTGGCACTCTCCACCAAACAATGTAAATATGGTCAGTAACAGAACAGCTTTAGCTGACATTTAACCATATTTTTCGTAGCCTAGAGTTTAATAGTGTACAATTGTTTTAGCTGAAAGTGCAATCATAATAGCTGTATCATCATTACCCAAGGAATCAGCCTATTTCCCCCCAAAAATGCTCATCTTTTACTTGCTGCTAGATGAGTCATGCAATTAAAAGCATGGCCCTGATTTAATTTGTGCTTTCATGGTGTCATTTATACTAGCACTGCGCTCCATTATGAGTGCTACCACAATTTTTTTTACTGCCCTTTAAAAGCAAAATGGCACAATATAGCACACAGGGGCACTTCATTAATTTTAGTTCCCCTATTATTATCATCATCACACTAGAACAAAAACAGTAATACAGTATTCAAATATTTATTCAATTATTGATAAATATTGAAATATTTGATTTTTACCATTTTATTATCATGACTTTAGAGTATTTACACTCAAATTTAAAAGAATGAAGTGCATCCAATGTGTGATGTGATGAAACTATTTAGGGCTGTGTTCTGGTTTCACTTTTACTGTACTTGAAAACAAGCAATGACACTGTGACCACAAATTCGATCTTCATTCCTCTTTCCGATGAAAATATATTGATGTTATATAAGTACATTTAAAAAGAGCACTAGTACGCTATTCAGAACATGCATATTGGTTGCCAGCCCGTGTAGACATACCTTGAGGTAACTCTCCAGCTTCTTGCCAATGATTTTGTGGTTGAGGATGCTGCGAGCGACTGACAGACAGGCCCTCTTGGACTGCTCCATCATACCCTTGAATCACAAGAAGGACAGTTCCCAGTCATAAATAAGAGAGCGCAAAACATTGAAAGAACAAGCATTACATCATCCAGTGTTGGCCACAGGGGTGTGATAGTAATTGGTGCGTCTCTGTGGAGTCGAACCCACCTAACCTTATATTATCCTGCATCATTATGGCTTTTACAGTAAATTAAAGCACCAAAACAAAAAGACTGTTGCCTAATTTTGAAAAAGACCACATACAAATGTTTGACTGCAGTAATTTCTACAACTCAAATGTTTTGAAACTGAATTTGCCACATAGTCAGATTCTATTCATGTTTACTACCTTCCTCGCATTCAGTCTGTAGCTTTTTCATACAATGTTAATTTCACAACAGATTTATTAAAATGTCTCGGTCAATGGGCCGTACCTTGCGGTTGTAGTTATGGTCAGGTGACTTGATATGTTTCTGTATCAGGTGAGGCTGCATTGGAATGAAAAGGTCACATGCTGCGCAGTGGGCGGCTTCCACCTTCCTCATGAAGTGCTCCATACCAAGATCTGCACAAAAGTGTGAGAAATATCCGTGATGAGTCATCAGGTTACTTCTTCCATTCACACCAACACACAGACACACACACTGCTGCGGCTGCTTACCCCTGGTGAGGTCTTGCTCTTTGTACATCTGGCAGATGGAAGCACTGTGGTTTTCCAACTGACTAACCCTCTGCTCTGTCTTCTTAAACTTGTTCTGCAGATAATCCTAGAAAGCACATAAGGGAAAAGTTTGTTAGTTTACACCACACCACAATTACTCTACTAAATCTGCTGCATGTATAAAACAATAAACCAATGTTTTCTTTTCCTATCAAGTTTACTACGCTTGTATTTAATATAACCACAGAAGCTAAACTATGTGCATGAATCACTTAAAGCAGCAGTTGAGTGTTATTTTATAATGACGTCACAACATTTGTGTAACTTCTCTTTAAAAGAAACCAGTAACAACTTCAAATACAACAAAAATTCAACACAATAACCCAGCCATGAAAACCATATATGTGAAATAGTGTATGTTTAAACTCACAGGTAATACTGCATAATATGGAGTCGATATTTAAAGCCTGAATATTTAAGCCCACAATAATAAATCAGATGTGAATAGAACATTCTGATTTTGGGCAAATTCCTGCATCTGTAATGCACAAATAGCTGCACTCTTATTTTAGTGCATTTACAAAGAGCAAAGGCTTAAAATAAATCTGTATTTGGAGCATCTGTGAGACATATGGTGTGAATGTAACACAAATCTCAAATCACCTGGAGGAAGTCTGTAGTGGGCTTGGACAGCTGGCCGGAAAGGAACTTAAAGTGATCCTTGTGGAAGCGACTCTCGAGATGAGCCTCCATTTCCTCCTTGTAGAATGAACGGAACTTGCACACAGAGCATGCAAACATCACCCTACGGGGGAGGGGGGGGGATACAAAATAAGAAGTCTTAGTATTAAAACCCATGAGGAAAAAGTCACATGAAACTATATTTATCACTATATAAACCTAGCGTTGTGATTGCAACAAAACTATAGGTGTAGTGAGGTAAAATGAAGTATGCATTAAACCAATGTCTCTAAGAATGAAAGCACGCACCTCTAAAAACCCCTTTAAGTATCTAGGCATCTGTTTATATCTGTCATCAACATGCAGCGACAAATTGCTGTTCACTCCTGCCTATTATGCGTCTTGAGCTGACCACATGTGTCCAGATTTTGATGCTGCCTAAAATCGTCTAAGGCCCCCATGCACAATTATCACATCAAACAAGAGCCAGATTTGTTATTAAAGCTAATAAAAAATGTTTCAAGAACTAACATACATGTACAGGCTATTCTAACTGTTGAATACTCCAACCATGTACATCTGTTCTACTTTTTTCAAATATAACAACCACCATGTGCTGCATTGAGGACATATTTTCCTGTTACATCCTTGCCAGGGACGCTTTAGCATTTACACTACAAAAGATATGTGGTCAAATGTCCGAGACCACCTCAGCCAGTGGTTAGAGTGATGGGATCACAATGCGTCTTGGTGGTCGTTTACACGTGTATTTAATGCTGTCCACTTGTGATCTGACCACCTGAGACACATGTTAATGCCAGGTGTAAACAGGGTCTATGGTATGTCCTCTTACCTTTCCAGGAAGCCCCTCCTCTTCCTCATTTTCGGGGGCTTGTCCTGAGCCTGGGCTGGGCTCTTTGTCTTCCCCTTGGAACTATCCTCCTGTTTCTGTGCAGCTGAGAACAAGCACAATAACAGAAGTTAATGTATGCCACAATTTCCATGAAAGGAAAACTGTACAAATAGTGGATGTATGCAGGGAAACAAAGAAAGTCTGTAGTTAAACTTACCGTCATCTCCATCAGCAGTAGATTTTGTTTCCTGTGAAGAAAAGCATTGCAATATTTATTACATGTATAAAACTATGAGGTTTAGATCACAGCCAGCTTGTGTCAGTGCTGTTTGGTAGAAATAGAAACGCTATATTTATAAAATTGGTTGCATGAATTAATCTTGCCATAGCTTATTTATTAAATAACCCATGTATTAGATGGTTGCTATTTTACAAACATAGTTGAAGGATTAATAAAGCCAAAAAAAAACCATTTGATATCACACAATACAGGAACAAAACAATGCTTTGATGCTGACCGAGTAAACACTCTCCAAACAAGCTTGATTTACTCACCGCAGCTGCAGCTTTTGATTCACTGTCATCACCATTTTTCTCTGTTTGTTCTGTGGAAGTAAAACATATAAACATGAGCCAAAGTCAGCACAAAGGCCGTGGTCCGTCTGGTAATAAGGTGCTTTATTTGATGCTGGGGTTTTTTTAGTTACCGTGTGTAGCTTCTGATCCTGTACTCTCAGTCCTGTTAATCTTTGACTCTGGCTCATCAGTTCCACTGAGCGTTTGCTTTCTCTTCTTCTGGGGTTCACGCTGTGGCTTCACCTGCTACAGTCAACAAAATCAATTTGCACTCTGACAAAAACACATTGAAGTAAAACCAAAAACTCATATCAATGAATTCTAAATTTAAAAAGGTGCTCTGTGGAGTTTTGGATAAAGAATAAAGTACTCAACATGTATTATGAATATTCTTAAGTTCTAACCAACATGATGAATGCATTTCATTCCTCATAAAACATTTGCTAGCAGCCTTCTTTAGTGGCACATTGTTGCACATTTCTTGAGACATTAGCGCCACCTGTTAATCAAACAGTGCTCCTGCATGTCTATCCTCATGTTTTTGCATGAGGGACCCACTAATAATGAAGCTGCTCCGTAGTATTACTAAATACAGATGTCCTGCTCAAGTTTTTGGACCCGATCCGAGTCCTTAATTAACAGGCTGTCGGTACCAAATCCAATACTTGTATTTACCTCCACTGATCCTAATGATCATCTCAGGACTACTAGAGGTGAAAAACTCCACAGGGTACCTTTAATGCTTCTAAAAGCCAATTAGTACACTTCACAAGTCTTCCTTCTCTGGGTATGTCCTTATCACTCGCATTACCCTTATTGTGAGATTACCCAAAAGACAAAAAAACAAACAAAATAAACAAACACTTTACACAATTAAATCTAACCAACCTTAAACTAAATAAGTCAAAATATAATTCCCCCGAGTCAAATCATTTGATACCAACGCATGTAAACAAGAACAAGAATGGGGCAGGGAGAAGTACCACTTGCCTTTAATGTTCAAAAGGGGCAGTTTAGCTCCATGAGGCATTTCTGACCACATTGAATAAGGGCTGGACGGAGATGGAAGGGCAAGTGATGCGTCAAATGTGTGTCTGGGATTATCTGTGACAAACTGCTTTGGTGGCACATAGCAGGTAGTAGCACGTGAGGCTGACTTGCCATTTGGTTGAGGATACAAAAAAGGAGGGGATCGGAAAGGGCTTAACTTATGCCCAATGTCTGAAGAGGGCTTCCTAATTTGGCTGGAGGTACTTACTTTGTTAAGGGGTCTCTTGCGGCCTCGCTGGCGGCCTGCCCGTGGGCCCCCTCCAAAATGCCTCCCAGGAAAGTCGTGAGGCCCTTGAGTGGAACCCTGATGGAAACCCCCACTCTCAGGGTACATGCGGTTGGACAGGAGGGATGGGAGCTTGCCTCTACCACCTCCTGGAGAGTGGCCACGGTGGGACTGGCCACCACTACCGCTTCCCCGCCCACCTCCTCCTAATGGAGTGGGGTCTGACCTGCGGTTTCCAAACCCTCCTCCAGTTCCTCGACCCCCAGCACTTCCACCCCTTCTGGGGGAACGTCGGCCTGCTCCAGCCCATCCTGCACCTCCAGAACCTGCTCCCTGGCCACTGGTGAAGGACTCCCTCATATTCTGTCGCATTTTAGCGACTCCATAGGAAGAGGAAGGGCTGTCGAAGCCTCCTCCTCCCCCTAGCCCAATTCCCCCTCCGAAGCCCGAGCCTCCTCGCTGACCCAACAGCATGTTGTCCCCACGGCCATCGCCATAACCATAGCTACTGCCGCCAGATCTGTAGAGATCTCGGGAGGAGGAAAGAGCGGAGGAACGCGAGTCGTAAGACTCGTACTGGTCAAACCTGCGGGAGGGAGGGAGGGAGAGGGGTGATAAAGAGCTGAGAGCAAAGGAGGCAGAAAGGCAGTCAGGTTTGGATTTCTCCACCTGCTATTCCTTCTCCTCCATGGTCTCGCTTTCTCCACTTAATTTCTTGTCACTCCCAGCTTTATTTCATAAACCTCATTAGATCAGAAATTGGTGATCCAAAATAAGTTAACACTCTGTTTGTGGTATCCTATTGTATAATACCGAATTTTCCTCTGATCATTACATTTACAGAAACTCATCCAACCACATTTTTTGTTGGAGGTCAAACCGTATCTGCAGAGGAGGGGAATTGTAGTGTCTTTTAACCACTATTCCTTGTTAAAGGATTGGCTGTGAAACCTAAAACAGACATGAGCATGGTCCATTACAACCAATTATGTCTTCAGACAGATTCAAGAGGGACAATATCATGGGAAGTGACTCGATTATAATAAATACTAAAGGGGATGAAATACAAATTGGGCTTTTTCCAGGGGTAAGAGTGTTTTTGTAGATATAGCTGGCAGCCTTCAATAAACAATTCAGCAAAAGTAATATCAGGCCAACACCTGTCAACTCATCTTTGTTGTGTAACCTAAAGCCAGAATGTGGGGTTAGGTCACATGGATGAGAAAAACAAAAGTGTGTGTGTGAAATGAAAACAAAGTCAAGACAAAGGGCAATGTTCAGGAAGTGCTAGGTATGGAAGGACTGATTTCACGTGCAAGCATGCCAATCTGATACAAAATGGAGACTCTGGTCTGTACTTCCAGCAGGAGGGACATGCATTTTCATGACATCTATGACAAGACTTCCTCCCCAGACAGACCAGAACTTAGCAAAAAAGAGATCAATCGAGCCCTTTCAGATGTTGAGGCGTTCAAATGCAACCTGTGAACAACTCACACCGTAACCTCCACCACAAATAGGAATTGAGGCATAAATATTTTCACCAAGGATAAATGTGCAGTGTGTGTAAATACAGGTTTATACTGCCTCTCCCCTCTAAAACAACAACAACTAGGTCTATCGCCACATTGGTCTTGGTTTTCAATTCTTTACACAGTTGTTTTTCTACAACGAGGCCAATCCACAATCCCAAACTTGGAATGACTTTTACCGAATACCGATAGCATAAGAAGGCCAAAGTGTCTTTTAATATCAGTGTAAAATGTGAAGACATTTACCGAGGTTCTTTTCAGATTTGTCAAAAAAAAGAAAAAGAAGAAGCAACATTTAACTGGCTGGATATTTATATATATGTGTCTTTAAATACATATATTTCACTTAAAATATGTGCAATAACAGTATCAACTATCAACTCAGGTATATTATCATTTGACACCAATACTACTGTGTACATAATGTTACTATTCTTTAATACTACTGTCTAATTGTTGTATTGCTTGTGTACTTACTTATTATTTATTGTTCTTTATTCTTTCTATTGATGTTCTTCTATTTCTTGCTATCCGCTTGCTGTTGCAATAATGCAACTTTCCCCAGTATGGGACTAATAAAGGAATATCTTAACTTATTGTCCAGGTATGAGGGGTAAATTCAGTAATGGGAGTTCTCAACCTACCACATACATTTTTTAAACATGACAGACACTAAATGGGAAATGTAATACTCTTAATGTGTATGTGTTTGTGGTATCTGATGACTGATGAAAACAGTATGGAGCCAAAAAAATAAATAAAATAAAAAAATCTTACCTGTCTCGACCCCCTTTCATACCCCCCTCCAACTGGGTGAGCATGTCCAAGCGCTGGTTAATTTTGGCAATGACTGCATCTGCATGTGTGCCTGTGGATGAGAGCAGGGACGCTCCCGAGAGCCCTCTCTTCATGTGGCTGCCGCCGCCACCTCCTCCTCCTCCGTATCCCCCGAGACCTGACATGGAGTCCTTATAACCTCCCCCATACAGGTCAAAGCTCCCAGAACCTAATGCGGTGAGGAATTAAAAGATCTGAATATGACAAATATCCCATTGCATACTATACTATAATAAAGAGGAGGTTAAATCACTAGTCCCTTAAACTTTATAAACTGTACATTTGGGGGCTGTAAAAACGTATGAAAAAAAAATATGAACAGTGTGTAAGGGATATTCAGAAATGATACAGTCAAATGTTAACAATCAATTGTCAAATAGTGAAACAACAAATAATTTTACTCTAAGTAAGATATTTATTCTCTCACCTCTCTAGTTCAGTTAAATTGTTAAAAACAACACCAGTAATAAAATCACACACACTGTTACACTATCAACAAGATTACAAAGTTAAAATTACTGTGATGTGAAATCATGTCAGTATAAACAGACTCTAGTTTTATCACTGCAGTAACTCAGAGCTGGCTGCAAATATAAAAGAAATAATGCGTTTCCTTCAGTTGTGCGATCAAACAGTATATCATACGGACAATGGATGACTTATTCACTCACTTCTACTTCCCGACCCTCCGCCTCCCCAACTGGAGTAACCTAGGAGACGAGAGGGAAAAGATTGATATATGCAAATTCAAAAACAATATGACATTTCAAACTTGACATTTGGTTATCAATGAGCCATTAGCCTGTATGGATTGGCTGAACAGATCGTGAAGCAAAACCAACATGACACACCGTTCTTACTAAAACTGGACCCTCTTATAAAAGGTTGAACTTGCATGTTGTTTCTCTTTCTGTATGTGAATTATTTATAGTCTGTTTATCTATCGGGAAACTTCTTGTACACGGGTCTCTCTTGAAAAAGAGATTCATACTTTCAATGAGACCTGTTTTAATACTGCTAGTAAAAACAAAACCCTTAAATGCTGTTACAATTTAAGTGATGGGGGAAAAATCAATAGCGTGTCTGCAAAGTCATTTTGTGCAAAAAATGCATTTAAAGTTTATCTGAAGCTTATATGAAGCTTCAGCAGTCTGAATTAGTCATATCAAGTGGATATCTGCCACGTTTACAGTCTTTTTTTTACCATAAAATTCCCTCTTTGTGTTTCCCTGTTGAGTTGTGGTGGAAGTTTAGTAACAAAAAGAGGAACTTGGGCTCTAAAAAGATTGTAACATTGAAAGATATCTACTTTCTTTTGGTATATTTTGGATCTCTGAAGCTTCACATTATGCTCCAGATAACCTTTTAAATACAGTTTTGCACAGGAGGAGGACATTGCAAGTGCATTATATATGGGATCTTCTATAGGAGGAATGTTTGCAACTATAAAATCCTACTGCAAGGTTTATTGGAGCACCTGACCTGATTATTGTTTTATGGCAGGAAAAAATAAATGGGGAACCCGTCCTTTAACATTATTCAGGACAGCTTGATTTTTTCTACAGTTTAATAATAGACAATGCATCTGATAGCTTCCTGGTTTGGTGGCATATTGCAAATGGTGAATGCAAAAACAGCTGCAGAAAAGTATTAATGACAGTAAGGCTGCAGGCAAATTAAGTTTTTTGGAGGCATTTTTTGCTGAGACGGCCATTTTATAGACTAGCCTTTTAAAGTGCAAGCTTTCCTCCCTCCCTCCCCTACACACTGACTCCATTTTAATGGTTATCATTAGTTAGCAAAGGCGAGCTAACACACCCCTACACACAACAGCATAACAATGGGCTATCACACTGCTCTATGTTAGCTCAAATAAAATAGCCTGGTGGTGAAGTGGCTAACCTAGTCATCTAACTCGCCATGTTTCTTTCAAGTTAGCTAACAGGGCCTTGGTATACCTTTTTAAGACTTTTACACGATTCGTGATTGGCACAATATGTAGGTTATGTTTTCTTACATAACAGGCAACTGTGTGTGTGTGTGTGGGTTGGTTGCTGTGCAGCTGAAAATCTGTCCTAGCTGCTACAGCACAGCTAACAGTGTAAATGCACGGATGCTAAGCTACATTAGTGGGTAACAAAGCATGCGGCTAACCGGATAACTAATAAACGATAATGACTGCAGCCAAGGCGGATATATATATGCACAGGTCATATGGACATTAGTTTACATAGCTTAACAACCAGAGTATATTTACCAGAACCGTAGCCTCTGCTGTCCATGGTTTTATTCTGTGCGTTACTCGGTCAACACAAACTGCCCCGGTGGTTTCTTCTTGAAGCAGAGGAGCTGATCTGGACTACAAGACGCAGCAGCGACTCTCCTCTGTACGACGCAAATCACGTGACTGGGAACGCATCATCATCTCTACGTCACACGCATGAGTGACGTAAAGCGGCGCTCATTGGATTCTTAAAAAAAAAAAAATGAAAAAAAGATCCATTTGAACATTTTACACAACATTTATCCAACAAATGTTTACCTTTCTAGATTTTTAGAAACAAATGCTCTTTTTGTCTAAATGAAAAAGAGGATGTTTTGTGTAACATTTTGGAAGGATTTGGAAAGTTCTGTTTTAAACAATACTTCAAATAAGAATATTTGTAACATTGTTAACCTTTTTATTTTGTTAGGAAATTTTCATATCCACAAGGCCAAAATATCAAAAACAACCCCATCATTTAAGTTATTTATCTATTTATCTATTGTGAGTACAGCGGGCCATTACGACAACCTGTGAAATCTCTTCCAAAAGTAGCACGACTGAGAGGACGTAAGATTGCTAAACTTTGAGATATTGAGCAAACCAGGGGTCAAGTTTTTTCGGTACACCCAAGGCAGGATTAATACAGCCACTGAAACTCATGCTCATTCCGCTAGTTGATACTAAACCAATCAGCACTTTGTTGCCTGCTAATCAAGATTGTAAAATCCCCTGAGGCAATTCTCTGTTTTGTGATACAAATAAAATTGACTTGATTTGTGCAGTGAAGAAACAACACCCTCTAGTTGTTTTGTGTGAGACAGACTTTCTAAATTACATTTACCGACACAATGTGACAAGTTTCTCTATAAAATGCTCATGTCTTATTAATCATGTCTCTTTGTCAATACAGTATGTAAATACCACTTGATAGCATGGATGCATGATTGATCTTTGGTGATTGATTTTTCAGAGCAGTGTTATGGTGAAGTGGGTGCAGGAGAGGTTTATTCTGTTATTCTAAAGATAAATAAAATGACTAAGAAAAGGAAAAGAGAGGAGGGAGGAGGAGCACGTAACACAGAATATATTATCCCCCGGGTCAAAAAACTTACTTTGAGCAGCACTCAGATTCTCTTCAGCTTGCCAGCAACCACATTCTTCTTCAAACCAGGCCAGAAGAAATGGTGCAACACTCTGTCATAAATTTTACTAACTCCCAGATGACCAGAAAGCTGAGGATCGTGTGCCAAACTCAAAATGTCACAGTGGTCCTTTAAAGGAACAACCATCTGAGTTATATCACTCCACTCATCAGCTTTTAAAACTATTTTTTAAGAGACTGTTATTGCTAATCTTGCCAATCCCTTATTTGTCACTGACCCTTGTGCATCCAACAGATTTTGATGATATTAAATGTTCAGCTCTGTTTTATTATTTTATTTGCACATTTACAACATTGTGGTGAAAACTAAAAAACTAAGTGGATCAATGCAGGAAGAATAATAAGAGGGTTAATACACAGTTATGTATGATAAACAACTGAACTAATTATATCAGACATTATAGTGAGACAAATAAGAGTATAATCAATAACAAGAAAAAATACCATTAAAAAATGTAAAATATATAAAAGTTTCAGTTTAAATTAGTTTCTGCTCTAATTTCACTTTAATCATTTTGCTCATTTACAACATGGCACACAAACATACAATAATACGTGAAGAGGGTTAAAGTTATCCCCACCGATAAAGAATATGACATAAACAGAACTGTAGTTATATCAAACATGATTGTCAGAAAAATGAAAAAATGAAAAAAATCAACAAGAATCATAACAAGAAAAAAATATGCCATTAAAAGATAAAATATAAAAAGAAAACTAACAATTAAAAATGGTGGGAGCAGTATGAAGCGGTTATTTGTTTGACAGGAAGTTAACAAGAACATTTGAGAAACTTGAACAATATCAGCATTTTAAACATGCGGTATAGGCCTGAACGGAGCATGACTGTAGATATGAACGATGTGTTTAACCAGCAGTATTTGCTAAAGCAGGAAGTAGATGTCAGAAAGGATAAAAGACAAGTATCTCTGGCTTTTTGTAACCTACATGACCTCTGACATACTCTGAGCTTAAATGCAGTGTTGGGGAGTAACTAGTTACATTTTACGGTGTTACGTAATTTAATTACAGATGTGTAACTAAATTAAAGTTACTTATGAAAATGTTGATGATTACAAAGGAGGTTACATCTGAAGTCAGACCTTTAAGATTTTGCTCAGGAGGGTTTTTTCCCCTCATTGTTCAATATTTAAAATGTTACTGAATACATATATTGCTGTTTTCAATTCTTTGAAATCAAATTTGTTTTAATATTTTGTAAATAAATCATAACGTGGGCTTATTTGGAGCACACATGGACTTAAATGGTGTCACAGTACAAATTAAGCTCCATGCCAAACTATTTGACTTTTTTCATAAAATATCTTTATTTTAATATTCCAAAATCTACATGAACTAATGAATGAATGATAAATCTTGCTTTATAAGGAATTATCTCCCTTATAAATCATGTCATTATCCATGAAAAACACCTGAATTTAGATTTTGGTGGTGTGCTCACTCTAACAGCTGAAAACACTCAATAGAAAATTAGAAAAGTAATCAGAAAGTATTCAAATGTAATGAGTTTGATTAAGTAACTGAAATAGTTACATTACATATTACATTTTAAATAGGGCAACTAGTAATCTGTAACCTTCCCAAACCCTGCTCATAGGTGCTTTTGCATTAGGCCAGTCAACCCAGTGAGCCATTACAACGTGTCCTCCTGCTGCTCTGCTGGCTCTCTCTGTGCTGCAGGATTCACGACCCTGAGTGAGATGCTCTCATATGTCTGGAGGGCAGAGAAAACAGACACTAGAGCTGCAACCATGAATCAATTCATCGTGGACAAATAACATTTAAAGACATCACCTTGAACTTTGGGAAACAGTGGTCGTCATTGTTCACCTTTTTTATTTTTAAAACATGTTATTATAGACTGAACAAATTAAACACAATAATTGACAGATTCATTGAAGCATTCAGACACACAAAAAGCCATTTCTGGTTCTCTGGTTTGTACTCACCTGTTCAGTATTTGCTGTGTCACCAGCAGGGGTCATAGTTTTCTTCTTTCTGGATTTTATTGGTCAGATTATGTTAATAATTACTACTAAAAATAGACTCATTAAATCAACACTTTTAATACAGACAATGAAAGTCTTTTACCTCATCCACACGTAGAGGAGCACAGCAGACAGGACCAGTCCAAAAAAAATCAGTTTCACTGCATTCATGATCACTACTGATTTATCTCGAGCTGGAGACAGATGGATATGAGATGTGAGTTGCCAATGTAACATAATTCACAACAATGAAAAGTAAGTAAGTATTTTGTAGGCTTTAGTCATGTATTGTAATTATAATCTCCACAGTTTATTTTCCAGTGTCTGTGGTGGTTTGGTCCTCACTGCAATCTACTATTTTAAAATACTTAAAGAGGCTTTTGATATACAGTTAAGATTAAACGTGGGTGAATGATGTTTTCATTAAAACAATTTTTTAGACATGGGGCACTCCGGTGGCCTAATGGTTAAGGTGAATATTGTCTAACAGCAACATCCATAGCTCGATTCCCAGCCACCACAACCCTGACCTGCCACAGCAACACCAAAGCAAAATGCCAAAAAAAAACCAAAAAAAAAAAACCCAATATTAAATATTAGACATTTGCTTCAGTTTTAACTGTAAAAGTGTTTTCAAACATTTCAAACCACACTCACGTTTGACAGTGAGAGCCTTTTCACTGGAGCTGATGTACTGGGAAACGTTGACAACGCATGAGTAGTTTCCTGCATGCTGCATACTGACTGGGTCTAGAACCAGGTGTTTGTTTTGGCTGTCTGGCTCCGTCAGATTACGACTGTTCAAGTACCAAATGTAGACGGTGTTGTCAGGCAGAGGGCAGCTGGTACTGCAGGTTAGTGTGACTCTCTGGCCCTCTGTCACCACAGCAGAAGGTTTAAATGTCACTCTCAGGCCTGAAAGAAGGTTTAATAGATCTATTAATTAAAAAAGAGACTTCAGACCTATTAAATGCACAATAGAAAAAGTTTGCAGGGCTTTTACCCAGGCCTCTAGTCCAGGTGAACTAACCCTAACCCTAACCCTAACCCTAACCCTTTGATCTCTTAAATTAGTTTTTTTTAGAAAGGTTAAAAATGGCACCACAGATTGGATTGTACTTCCAACATCACCATGGTGTCTGTGTTAATATTTCAGATATTATATTTCTGATCTGAATTTGCCAAAACAAGTAGCAATTATGCATCCTTACAAAATACATCAGTGTGTGGTATAGTTCCAAGTGTTTTATCATTAAGCAAAGTAAAGACATTAATGCATATAATCTGCTGACTGTTGCTAGTTTACAGCGAGCTGAGATATTCAGGTATTTTAGTTTAGGTTAGAGTTACCTGTGACAACCAAAGTCACTCCAGGTAAACCAGCCTTGTCCCAATTTTCCTTCCAAATGTCTGTTAATATGTAGTCTGCTGAATCATTCCTCTGCAGGTTATTGATGGTCAGGGTGTAGAGGTCGTCTTTTTTATACTCTATCCAATGTTTATCCTTGATCACACTTTCAGCATCCTCGTAACCACCTGTCTCTATTTTATACCATGAAAACCTTTTGTAAAACTTGTTATCAGCTGAAATGTTCACTGAAGTGCCTTCCAGGGCGCAGACTCTCCTGTGGTCATAAGCCATTGTCCTGCATCCTTTGCCCTTAATGCCTGAAAAATAAAACAGACAAAACAAATAAATTAAAAAAATACCTAACCCATTTCTATTGTTTAAAGTAACAATAGTCACAATTTTTCTAATTTGTCCTAAATGGTCAGGAGCCCAAATGATCACTGAAACAGGTTTTGCTGGCTGTGATCGTTCCTCCTATTCATACTGGTTATTCAAAGATCCGCTTCACATGTCCTTTCAATATAAGCGATGGGGGGCCAAATTCCACAGTCCTCATTTCAAGAAAAATGTATTTAACAGTTTATCTGAAGCTTATATGAAGCTTCATCTATCTGTGTTAGTTAAACAAATTGCATATCTTTACAGGGTTTTTTTGGTAGTAAAATGCTGCAGTGGAAGAATCATAACAAAAAGAAGGAATTTGGCACTTAGAGTTTTTAAGAAGCCAAAATAGACTCTGCTTGATTTTATATTATCTCACAAAAAACTGGAAAGTATCTATTCAGGTAAGAGGAGTGATAACAAACACAGGAAGACTTCATTATTAAAAAGGCTCCACTGGCTACAACTGGCTTACCAAACACCTCACTGAAAGATCATGACATCGAAACAATTAGTTATATTTGATAAATAACACCAAAATGAAAACAGAAATGGACAAAAATTCAACTTTATGATCTATTGCATTTTATTAGAAGCAGTTTTCTTTTGTGCACTATGATGTTTGAACATTATTTAGGTTATAATATTAATACAAAAAAAGACCTAAGTCGGGTTATACTCACAGACTGCAGTAGAGTGCAGATCATCATTTCCCCTTATACCACATGCTATTCTCTTATTATAAACTGCGGGAAGCATTGTAATGTCTTGACTCCCGCAGGTGCGGTATGACTGACTGTCCCCGTAAAATCTGTAGGCAGTATGAGGGCCAGAGGTTGGGCAGCTGGTTGCACAGGTCAGTGTGATGTAGTCAGAGCTTCTCACAGTTTTCTGAATATGTACCTCTGTTGGGAGATGATAAATCAGTCACTGTGATATATTTAGAGGTATGTTTATATGTTTGTGGATACTTAACCTCTTGGATATGTGATAGAGCAGAGCTTATCCAATGCCTGGTTATTAGGACACATTCTTCTGTCAGCGTAGGTCACAGTAAAGCAGGTCGATGTGACAGAATCTGAACACAAAAAAACCCCACAAAACAACATGAGTATTTGTTATGTTGAGCTTTAATAATACTCATAAGATTTATCCACCAGTTTTTTCTTGAAAGTATAACATATTAAGGCAAGGATTATGTAATGTTGTCACTCACCCACTGAGACTTCAGGAGCTCTCAGATGCTCGTAGCCTTTGACAGCACAGGAGTATCTGACTGCTTCCTCACTGCTGACCAGCTGTTGGTACCAGGGAGACCAGTCCTGATAGAGAAACTCTCTGTTCTTGTACCAGATGTAGGCTGCAGGGTTTTCAGTCAGAGGACAGCTGGAGCTACAAATCAGTGATACTGTCTGTCCCTCTGTGGCAGGAATCACCTTCACCTGCAGGTCTGAGATGATGGTGAATAACGTGAGAGTTCATATACTGATTTCATTCTTAAAGTAGCACATTAGTGACAAACACTGTACCTGCAACATGGAGGTGGAATCCACTTTTTGAGTAATTTTGTGTGTCTTTGGGACTCTCTGTACAGCAGTAAGTCTTGTTTGTATCACTCTCTGTCACATTTTCAATTGTTAGAGTTGAATGAGTCTCATCAGACATGTTGTACTTTACATGATTTCCATCTGCAGGCAGCTCATAAATGGAGTCATCCCAGGTTACAGTGAACCATTTCATGGTTGAAGTGTGATGTTGAGCTGAGCAGGGCAGATCCACTGATGAACCTTTTAAGGCACAGATGCCGTTTGATTCCCCCTGAAACCCTTTAACAGAAGCTTTCATTAGTAAACATGTAAACACATTTTATACCCTTTAAATACTGGATGTTTAGTCATCATTATGGTATCATATACAGAAAAATATGGACATTTGAGGAACTCATGACGGTAGTTTATATGACAATCTTACAATCTTTCTTTTTGTTTTTTGTCTCATATATAAATAAAAAATAAGAATAAACAACAATAACCCCCATATTTCTGTAAAGCATTGCTCATTTTACCCTTTGATTTTTACAGATAACAATTAATAATCATATATCACATGTACTGTAAATTTCATGTTTATACTTTATCACTGTACAAAAAGAGATGAACAATATTTCATACCTGAGACCAGAATGAAACCCACAAACACACAGACAGCTTCTGCCAACAACATGGCTACTGCAGTCCTTCAGCTTCTAGTCAGAAAAAAATATTGTATAATATTATTTGTATCTGCTTTTTTTACAATGTCAGAATTCAGCCTGTCCAAGAAGAAAACCCAAATAAATAATACATAAATAAATGATGTCACTTACCAGTCACAACCAACGGTAATCTGTTTAGCAAAGAGATTGCCGGAGAAAACTAAATGGACTGCAGGTTAGTGTGCAGTCGGTGGATAAACATCATGCAGCTCTGACATAAAAACATCTTCCTTCCTCCTGGGGTGATTAATTGATCTTATCTGAATTCATGTCATGTCATGTTAAAGTTTCGTCATGGAACTTCATGTTGATGCTATCTAAAGATACTTTAATCCCTTCACACTTAAGCAATAATCACATTTCTTCTTTATAATATGTTTACATAATGTATTGCATATGATTATTAAACTGCGACATATTGCTGAGTGAGAATGAGAGTAAAACATCATGGAGTGGTGAGTGATGAAGGTAAGTGTGGTTGGTTTGTGGTGTAGAAAAGTTTGGAGAGGAAGCTTTTGATATAATCTCACTGATGTTACATGTCTTTGGAACATGCATCTGCTTTATGTGCTCTTGGTCCAAAAAAAGCAAAACAACCAAAATCAGCTGTGAATTAATTAATAACTTTAATCAAAGTTTAATCAAAAAGCTCTAACATGGGCTTTGAAAAACATGACAAATTACAAAACACACAAAATAAAGAGAATCTACTGAATACAATTAAATAAATATGTATAAAAGCACATGTTCATAATGTTAAAGTCAAACCAGTTAGAAAAAAAAAATCTCATCATGTAAATGTTGCTCAAAATGAAAATAGTTTTTAAGTATAATTATTCTCTTCCACAGCCTCACACATTTGCCAAATATGGAAATGACTCACTTCCTTGCAACAGTTTGCAGTTGCTTCACACTGACTTGCAAATTATCAGCAAAACACATAAAACACAGACCACAGAGCTTAGCCATTACCTATCCAGTTAATATCAGAGCTGTGCATGGATGTGGTCAACCTCTATCAATCCAGACTCTTCATCACTGTGGTCAGAACCCAAGAAACTTTGCAGAAATGTGCGCATCAGTGTCAAAGGTCAACAACTCACCACAACACAAGTTCCACCAAGATATTAAAAAAGTCCTTTTTATGTAATGTTGTTTTTAATGTTGTTTTTAATCTTTATTTGTCACTTGTTCTAACCTGAATTTCATTTCAAGTTAAACACTTTAATGATATATACATATTTTGCAGCTACTAGGTTGTGTATAAGAGATTTAACCTAATTACAGTTTAAATAAATAACAGAAAACACTCATTGGTGAAACAACAGATTAAAATAAACAAATCATTATGGAATTTGATTAAAGACACTATTTTGCACTATTTTGAAACAGTTTGACCTGTTTACAGACATTGTTGTTGGTCATTGTTGCACATATACATGCACGTAAATATGTTTATATATTTGTGGTAAGGTTGAGGGGTTAGAGGTTGATGGTGAGGGGGTTGATGCCACAGGGTTATTGAATGTATGGATGTATTATAAGAGCTCTTACAATAGATCCATGCCTGAAATAGGCATGTGACCGTCACCATCTTGGATTTTTGGAGCCAGAAGTGATTGTGTCTTGTTAACTACAGTTCAATTTCACACCACACAGGATCCCAAGTCTGTTTGGTCCTTGAGAATCAACACGTATGGTGTTGGGTCATACTGTACTGCACAAACTCTGTAAAAACAACTGAATCCATCATAAACTCAACATCATGATGGTGAATTTGATATGCATCACTGATTACATCACACTAGTTCAAACTCAGCCACTGTTAGTTATAGTTTGTTCGAACGTCCCCAAAATAGCGGTCACGAGTCCCTGAACTGATGATCAATATTCCAGCTTGTGAAACAGTGAACCTTCATTTCCCCTCTGATTTCTGTGAATTATTGCAGCAGACAGATGAGCATGTGGTGAATGATGGAAGTTTATCTTAAAAATTGTCAACCACGTGTTCATGAGAGGGACTAATGAGCAAATCCTACAGAAATATATATATATGTATATTTTTAACATTTGAATTTAGAGTTGATTTTTGTGACGAATTACGAATCCTTTAAAATTATTTATTTATTTATTTATAAAAATGTCACTTTCTATGAAAATGCACCAAATTTTGCAGAATCTAAAAAGATGCAGAATACACTGTGGGAACTATTTTCCAGATGGGAGCTCAGCAGCAAGCAACAGATTTTAAATGCTCTGTTTCTTTCATTTTAAGAGTCGGCAATATAAGATCAATAGCTTCAGATTTGAACTGTTTAACAATGAATCTGAACAAATGTAAAACTTTTAAATAACTTTGTTTCTCTTCAGGAATAAATAGTTACACTCTGACAAACATTTTTTCTGCTTATTTTCTCTCCTTACTTCCTCCTCTGAAACTTTATTTTGGAAATACTTTATAAACAAAGTGTTGATTATTGATTGAGTGCATCTCCAGTTGTCTGTGTATTAAAGATCCTGTGTGAGCAGCATCTGTCTGAGTCTACCTGGTTACTGATGACTGGCTCTGTGATTGGCTGAGCTGTGTGTGAGAGCTCAGCTTCCACTGACTTTCTGACAATCCACTCTGTTTGAGGGTCTGTTCGGGAGATTCAGGTCCACACAGACGCTGCTAATGAAGATGAAGGTAATGAAGGTGTTGCAGCTGCTCCTGTGTCCCGTGTGTCCTAGCAGAAAGTAAGTATTTGACTCCTTAGACTCATTTATTATCTGATACACTGAGAGATGGACAGACAGACAGGTATATAATAATAATTAATTTGGTATTTAAACATGAAAACAACACAGATTCAAGTGGCTGTCTCGACCCACATTCTAATAAACAGTCTCGTTTGCTAATATGCAGCAATTCAGATGTTGTAGGCAGAGCATTGAGTGCTAAAAAGAATTTATGGAACATGATGCATGTGAATGGAATTCATTAAAATATTACATTGATGTTAACATGCACAAAAATATTTTTGCCCTTATCCTAAACAATAGTGAGATCTCAGCTTCCACTGAGAGAATAAAAATTTCTGTGTGAGCAGCAGCTGTCTGAGCTCTCGTCATCAAGTAGATTCAATTCAGCCTGTTGATAAATCTGCTGCGCCAGAGTACAGTGCCATTAGACACGACCATCCACTGTTCACTGTGTTTACCCTCATTAAATCACCTGAGGACAACACACACAGCAGACTGGTCAAGATATTCTGCTTGTTTATGAAGGAGACGTCAAGTTTCCAGGGCTCATCATAGCCCCTTTTACAACTTTCACAAGTGATGTTACTGGTTGAGAGAGTATTTATAATCACCATATCCACTGATCTATATTGCTGCACATGCATGAAACACTTTACCAGATGTGCATTGAGACGTCCACACAGTCTGTGCACCCGGCCATGCTGCACTTGTTTAACTTGTGTGGGCAAATAGAGCCCCTGATCTTTTCTGTTCACTCTGCAGCAGTTTGTGGGTTTTCATGTACAGCTGTGGTTGATTTTCTCTGATCATGTGATTTCAGAGCAGCAAGGTGGGACTGAACCTGAAACCTGAGAGGACATCACATAAAATCCCCTCTACTGACTGTCAGCAGGAAAAGCAGCATTCTTAGTGCTGTTCTACCTGCTCTGTCACACACAAGACACAAAATAATCTGTTCATCCATCAGAGAAGCCAAGTGGACCAACCTGTTTCTGATCTGAGAGCAGATCACCAGAGGAACTTTCCTGAAAATGGCCACGACTGAGCAAAAACGAAATAGCAAGGATGATGCAGAAGATTTTCAGCTTCCAGCTGATTTAATGAACGATCTTTCCAAACATGCAGCTTCATTTATCAATCTATATAACAACAGTGAACCCAGGATGAGACAGATTGTAGAGGAGCTGAAAGAGATCACTGCTAAAATAAAAAAGAAGCAGAGAAAAGTAAAGAAGGGCAAAAATGCAGGATTTGTTACTGCAGGAGTTGTAGCTGCATTGGGGCTAGTTATATCTCCGTTTACTGCAGGGTTCAGTTTAGTACTGACTGGTGTAGCAGGAGCAGCTTCTCTTGGTTTAACTGCAGAACTGCGATCAAGAAAAACTGTAAAGAAAGTACAGAATTTGGTGGATGACCTGCTGCAGATTGTTGCTCCTCTGAAAAGTGAGCTGGAAGAAATTAATAATCTGTGTGAAAATCTGCAGAAAGATGCCGCTCGGTCTGATGTTGAGCATATAATCAGACTTGAAACACACTTAGGGAAACTGCTAGATGTTGTTGCTCACCTCAAAACCTCAGTGACCACAAACTGCCTTATACACAAAGCTGATCAGTGTCAGGAAGCTGTTGATGGGTGTGAAAACATGAAGACACAACTGGAAGACTTCAGAGAAAGCACAGACACTGAGGATGTACAAACTGACTCACAGTAAAAACTGAATGTTAACACTCGTGGTCATTTTTTTGTTTAGTTATTTGTATTAACTGCTCTCTCTCTCGCCAAGGCTGCATGGATAATGCTGCTGTTGGACGGAAACTTTGTAACTCCATATTTAGTTTTTGATGTACTAGGTTTCTGACAGTGACCATAATTATCAGCATCAGCCTTGTGTCATATTTCTGTAGAGCCTGACCAAGATTGCCTTTAAGGTATACAACATTCAGTATGTGTGTGTGATGAGCTGTAAGTGTTGTCCTCTGATTGGCTCATGTGAAGGGATTGCTGTTGGCTGATGGGTGAACACTGATGATTTAAATCTCAGCTAACAACAACCTCGCTTTGTCCGTCTTCCATTGCCAACAATGATCACCCATTCCTCAGGATCTTGTATTTAGTCATTTTAAGTAACTGACAGTAATTGTAAGTACAAACAGTGTGCTTGGACTAGGAAATGTTGGTAAATTCTGTCAAAAAATGTAAATACAAACTGGTCACATGATTGTAAATTGCCTTTTTATTTTTTTTTTCTCAGTTAGGAGTTAGGGTTAAAGCTTTTCTTTAATTTCAACTTTGTTTTTGTTTGGGAATTTTAAGGACGAGCTTAGTGAACTCAAATGTATTTTATTTGGGCATTGCTCATCTCTGAAGTTGGAAAATCTATTGTGAACTTTGATTGTACGGCTGAAACATGCTGCGTCCAGGTTTCCTCTTGACCACGGACATGACAAGAATAATAAGTAAGTTATGAAGTTCTCGTTCACTCTGCAGCATCGAGAGTCTGTTTAATATCTTCAAGCTCTCACTAGAACACAAGTACTGTTTTATGATAATATGAAGATGATGATGATATGTCTGTCAACCATCAGTGACTTATAATGGTTACCCTGATACAACACAGATATTTATTACATTATGTGGTTTTCTTTGTTTTTCGCTGGAGAATTGTTCTTTTTTATAATATGTGTACAGTTCTGTGAATGTTTGTATGATTTATTTTTTAGGTGGTTAGACTGGTGGGCTTTAGACTACTGGCTCTTATGTTGTTGTCTTGGGCTAAATGCCATTTGCTTTTTTTTGTTTTTTTAATTCAACCGTGTCTCTTATTTCCAGTTATATTACATCTTTTTAGTTTTACAGTATGAAAAAAGCTATACTACAGTTGTGCAAACAGCTGCAAGCCTCATTGATCACATTAACAATTCTACAACATTTTATATTATTACAGCTGTGTTTTACTATATTGTCATTCATTAACTGTTTATAAAGCAACAAACACTTCTGGTTGTCTACAACAGGAGTTATAACTGCTGCATTATATTAAGTAACATTATTGTTCTTACATTACAGTATCTAACCTGTCTGTTACTCCTTATTAAATCTCATTCTGGATGTCAGCGGATGAAATAAAGAATAAAGTATATCATTAAATCCTCACAGTGTGCTTGGAGAGTCTTCACTGGATATTCTGTTGAAGCTTTTTCATTCAATTTAATCATAACTGATCATTTAATTAAAGTATCATAAAGTGTTGTGTATGTGTATGAACTGTCACTTAACTCTTGTAGTTTTGTGTAGTGGCCACTAGATGGTGCTGCACTGCATGACTGATGAAACACTTGGACTGAAGAGAGGCGACAGGTCCGAACTGTTGGAAGAAGAATAAAGGATCTCAGTGATTTATTGCTGTTAATAATTTGATAGATTGCATGAAAAACATCTTCTTCCCTTCATCCCACTCACTAAATATAACCTGTGTGCCTTAAATTGTTTCAGTTATTTACATATGGCCTACTGTTACAAGCATTGCTGCTTTTTGCTGTGTTTGCACTTTTTTATATTGCATATTGCACTTTATTGCCTTTATAAATTATCAGTGTTTTATTTATGTCTTAACCCTTACATACTATTCAGGGCCAAATTTGACCAATTTTTACATTTGAAAGCTGTATAAACACTCTACACATATTTCTTTAAGTCTGACTTTTCTTCATGTGACCCACAGTATACAAAAATGAAAGTTTTTAAAATGTTGTGCAGCTGATACACTTTTTTATATATGCAAATGTACAAATTTGACCTATATTCATAAAAAAAATTCAAAAATCAAAAATCTGCATTTAAAAATGTTGCCTTCATCATATTATGAATGTCTGTTTTCCATAAGATTAATCAAACATTTATTAATAACTGATGGGGGATTTATGATTTATGAATGTGAATTGGTGTAGAGACTAATTGTGAGTCGGAATATGAACAGTATGTAATGTATGAATGTTATTAATTGTCTTCAATGTTCTTATGCCTCAGGGAGTGCTATCTAAATTTCATTATATTGTTGTCTGCCCCTCAATATAATGACAATAAAGCTACTACTACTACTACTACTACTACTACTACTAAACTGTCAGAAAATGTTGAAAATTATTTGCTGTAGTATGCAGTTGCACCACTAGGTAGTGCCTCTTGCTCTTTAATAAGGTGGGGTTACAGGTGTGCTTGGTGACCTTACAAAAGGATCACCTAAATGGTCAAACACAATGCACCTCTCTGCCATCCAAGGAAGCAAAAAGTTGCAGTGTGGCTTGATCTGCTCCATGGATGTATAATAAGATCAGCTTCCTGTGGCTGACACGTTGATGAACACTGAAGCATAAAGTTATAGAATTCCACAAGTTGCTGTTTGGCAGATGTCCAGTTTAGCTATCTGAGGCTCATGCTAACTCTTAACGAGCATCTTGAACAGAAGCAGCTGCTGGATTAATTCAGGCTGTCCGAGTGTCAGACAGCAGATACAATGCTAATGTTCAGGAGAAGCAGGTCTCTAATTACATATTAAAAAAAACCCCCAACACATTAAATTAAATGAATGTACTGTATAAGCAACACTTCCTTGCCCTGTGTATTAAATGCATTTTAACAGTGGCAGTAAAATGGCATGATAAAGTTGGAGCGGCAGTATTTGTGCATCTGTTTCAGCTGAGCAGCTGTTTCCAGCAGCTGGACAAATGTTAGCTACAGTTAACACATACATCACTCCAGCATCATGTAGATCAGATATGTGTATTATGTAATACACTTTAGTTGTCTGGTGTCAGAGGCAAGAGAATATACAGATGATGAAGATTAAAAAAATGCATTAAAACCACAACTAGACAACCTAATGCGTCACTCTGAACTAATGGGGGATGACCTTCTTTACTTTTCTTTTTCAATCTTGTCTAAATTTGTGTGGTGTTATATTTCTTTTTCCTTTTTTCTAGTGTGTTTTCCCCCTGTATGCTTTGAACATATTTTGCTACTCTCTTGCATGGTCTCTTTTTTTTCTTTCATCTTTTTCATTGTATTGTATTTTTGTATAATATTGTGGGTTTATATAACTGTATTGTTTTTTTGTGTTAATTGTGGACCCCAGGAAGAGTAGCTGTTGCCCAGCACAATGGCTAATGAGGATCCTAATAAACTAAACTAAACTAAACTAAAGCAAAATGCCCCAAAAGAGGTTGAACCCCAACTGTGCACTCAGACCCAGATTCATAATTGACAAAACCAGCCGGCAGTCATTCATAAAGGACTTTAGACGCCTGAGCAACATCAAGCAGCGCATTGCCAGCACCAAGAGCATCGAGCTGAAGTTGAGCAAATAATAGCAGATAATATGCAAATGAGCAGAGATGCTGGTGAAGCAGCAACCAAATGCTGGGTTTGTGCTTCTCATGAAAACATTGTTTTTTGTGACAAGATGTTGAAATTATGATTAGCACACAACAAAAACAACAACAACAACAGCATTTAGTATGATGGTCAAAAACAAATCAGAGCTAAACAGAAGTGATGTAGCGCTCTTATAATAGAGGGCTCAAATAAAGTTAGTTGCTTAGCTCAATTATCCAATTTAGTTGTCACAGACCCTCTGTATTGTCTTTTTAGTTTTTTTAACCTGGGTGACTGAGAATCTGCACAGATGTAAGTCTGAGAAAAATCACTCAAGTGACGTCACTTGTCAGGTTCGCCTTGTAATCTGCTATTCGGTAACAGAAATCATGTGTTAGGGTACAAAATAGACTGGTGGACTTCAAAAGATGTGGGTGTTTACCAGCGTGGAAGGTTTAAAAAAACAAACAAAAAAAACAGCAACAAAAAACTGCGCTATTTTTGTATTATGCGAGGGGCAGTATCCAGTATTTGTTTGAGCTTTACCATTAAAACTTACCTCTGTCTCTGAAGTTTGACATTAGTTTAGTTTATATTTGAGTCTGATTTAGTTTGTAGTTTAGTTAAATTTAGTTTAGTTTATAGTTCAGTTTAGTTTATAGTTTAGTTTAGTTTAGTTTATAGTTGAGTTGAGTTTATAGTTTAGTTTAGTTTAGTCCGTCTAAAAAATGTTAAAATTTCACAATGTTACAGAAAATAATATCTCCATATAAAAGTGATAGAAAATCATAATAATAACAATAACTAAAATAAAAACAAGAAAAATGTGTTCCTTTAAAAAAACCCAATTCTTTGTCTGTGCATCTTCCAATCTATTAAATTAAACACTGTTGCTCTCTCTTCATATGATCGTAGAGAGAGTACTTTTTAATCCCAAAGGAAAAATAAAGTTAACATAAATCACAACACAAAAACAACAAACATAGAAATACAACTCAAGCTAAATTATACACAATACCTAAATAGGCTAAATCTTTCTTTTTTTCACAATTCTTTTTTTCAATTGATTTTTTACTAATGGTGCATGCAGGCAGTGGCAGCAGAGGAAAGAAAAAAACATAGACAAGAAGTCATGCACCAGTCACAGTGCTCGACTACTACCATGCTGTCTTTATCCAAACCCCAAACCCACCCCACCCAATATCTCCCACAACTTGTGTAGAATGAAGGAAAAGAGAGAAGAAAAAGAAACACTAACTATGGATAATAGTCCTGTTTAGATGCTCGGAAAAGGACCTCCAAGTTTTGTCCAACGAGTTGCTCGACTCTGCAAGTGAGGATTGAATTTTCTTGAGTTTGATATGACTGAGGATCTCCAAGACAAAGGGGGGGATTGCATGTTTCCGCCTGAATAAGATGAGGCGTTTTGCCAATAAAGTTGGAAAGGTCAGGACATGTCGTTTGGTCGCTGAGAAGTTGGGTACTCCAGGCGGTGGCGCTTCAAATAGAGCTGTGAGTGGATCAGGGTTAAGGATTGTGTCAAATACTATTCCCAATGTGTTAAAAAATGTGTCTCCAAAAGTCTGTTAGGTGTGAGCAGGACCAGAACATATTGGTGTGGTTAGCAGGTGATTTATTGCATCTGTTGCAAGTGTCATCAATACTAACCCAAACCCTAACCCTAACCCTAACCCTAATTCTAATCCTAATCCTAATCCTAATCCTAATCCTAATCCTAATCCTAACCCTAACCCTAACCCTAACCCTAACCCTAACCTAGGAGGGCTGGAGGTATGGACTTTCCCATTCTCACAGCCACACAGTAGAGTTTCATACCAAGCTGAAGTCAACGAACAGGATCCTGGCATTGAATCCCTGGAAGTCCAGATGTTGGAGGAGGAAGTGCAGTCCTGGGTTGACTATGTTATCCACAGACCTGTTAAATGTGACCCGGGTACATCAGGTGGTTAGTGATTGATTTTAGGTGGGACAGGATGAGTCTTTTAAAAACGTTCATGGCCACAGGGATCAGAGCGACTGGCTTGTGGTCAATGGGACTATAGTGGAGGATTTGACGCTGGTAGGGACTGTGCTTTTGTGACTTTGTTGAATCTGTCTGTGTGTCTGTGTGTGGACTAATTGTTCAGCACTGTGCTTTAAAGTGACACGTTGTCTGGTCTAGCTGCTTTCCGGGGTTTCTGCTGCATTCTTGCTTGAAATCACACACCACTGCCTGCAGCATACTTCATTTTTCTTGAACAAAATGTGTCACACAGCTCACACGGAAATAATTAAGTCAGTGTGGTGGAAGGATAACACATTGTTGAACACCCTGTCCCCTCCTCATTTAGCATTTATAAGCAATATATAAAAATGTAATAAATTGTTTATAACACACTATAATGGAGTTGTTAGGTTAAGGGTTTATTAATGTATTTGTGAACAACTTTAACTCTTCCTATAAGTGGAGGCTGTTGCATAAACAGATAAAAACACAATTTATTTGACAGCTTTAGCTTCAGCCTTTCAGATGAAGATTTGGCACAATGGATAATAAAACAAGCTTTTAAAATACAACACATTGTTAAAGAAGAAACCAGTGGCTTCCAAACTTTTTGGCTCCTGATATCTTACAAAAAGCAGTGTGCAGTCAGGCTCACATTTCAGATGTCTATGAGTTGTTAACAGCTTCACCAAACAGTGATTTTTCCCTCTAAACTTCTCACATGGTTTCATTTCAAAAAATGTTCAAATTATCCAATATTTCAGCAAAAATCAAAGATTAGAGAAAAGTCAAAAAATTGAAAACAGATGTGAAATTAGTTTTTTCTTCTTTCCTCTTCTATTAATGTTATCATGACCGCTCAGGCTTTACTGGTGACACTTTGGAGAGGCCTGACCCTTAGGTTGAGGATCACTGGACCAAACTAGCTAACTGTATATTCAGTAGGCTAATAATCTAATAAATCATATAACTTAGACAATTTATTGATAGACCATGTATATGTCATTCAGAGATCCAGTGCAGATCCAGGCCCAGCAGCTCAGTGCTTTATTTTAACTTTATTTATATTTTTATTGTTATTATCTTGGTTTGTTTCTGGACTCTTACTGTTAACTGTACCTCGCCTGTGTTTCATTGTCATTACTGTTGTTGCTTTGACACCTGAAAGTTTATCTTTTCTTATATAGGCTATATATCAGTTAGAGGGGCCAAATCAGTGCTTTTACTTTTATAATTTTAGTGCATTTTGCTGCTTTTTTTCTTTCTCTGTAGCCTATTGGTATACTCTCACCAACTTTTACACACACACACACACACACACACACACACACACACACACACACACACACACACACACACACACACACACACACACACACACACAAAAAGCACAGTTTAGACTCCTGTCGTGAGAGTCAACAGCTGGTGGAGGAGGTTGGATCTGTATTCTCGCATTCCTCCCTCCCTCCCTCTCTCTCTTTCCCTCCCTCTCTCTCTCATTCTCTCTCTCTCTCTCTCTCCCTCCCACAGTCTCTCCCAGTGTCTCTCCACCCCTCTCTCTCTCTCCTCCACCCATGCAGCCTCTTCCCTCATCACCGCCGCTGGAAGCTCAGTTGACCAGCGTCGCAACTGAGCGATGCGCCTCCAGGAGAGCGTTTACCTATTTGCGGATTTGACATTCACATCGCAGCCTACTACATCCTCACATCTGATTGACACTTAATTACCCCCCTTCTCATCCAGTACCTTTAGCATACGTTACTCTATTTCAGAGAGAAAAACTACTCACAGGACAAGGTTTTCGATTGCATATCTGAAAACTCGCAACAGGCATTTTCTTTTTTCCTCCCCTTTGAACGATCCCCCACCGTGGGAGGAGTTGCTTTTAAAATACCGATTTCTTATACTTACAAATCATCCACAGACAACTGACAACTTAATCGATGATGGCACGCAGGGAAACGTCGGACAAACTCGTTTGATTTTGGTCGTTTTCTGTCTTCAATTTTTTTTCTATCGGAGGATCGAAAGCATCTTCAGACAGAGCACCAGGAGCAGAGGAGGCTGTCTCACTTGTCTACAGGCTGTCATTTAAGGTAAATCACAGCGAGACTCAGCTGCTGGTAAAAAATATGAAACTAACAAACCCTTTAATGCTCCAGCATAACTGTTTTAAATGTGTTTGTGTTGCTCAGTCATCACACATTAAAAGGAGCTTTTATCTGCTATTTTATCACAAGGCCAATCATGATGAATTCATATGGGGACTTATTTATTATCTTATGATATATGAGTGTCTTTAAATATACAAATAGCTTTAAAAAGAAAAGCTGCTCTCTATCAGTGTGTGGTTTACATGTACACAATATTTAATTTAAATGTAAAAAAAGCTCCACATCCATTAAAAGTTAACAAACACCTTTAAAGTTTTTAGACGTCTACAGGTGCCAATTGATTACTGACAGAAGTTATTTTAAGTTAAAAGTGTTTTATTCGCCTATTTTGAAAATGGGTTTCCAAAATATCAACATGGTTATAATCTCCTCTTCATCCACAGCTCTTTACAGACACGGAGTTCCTCAGGGCTCTTTCCTAGGCCCTCCTTAATTCACATAAACCTGGTTTATATATAAGAGAAAATATTAGCTATTTTCTGATCTGTATAGGCACTCTATGTGTATGCAAAAAGAGTGCATGTGTACCATTATTCTCACATAAAACAAATATTTTGTGTTAAATTCAGAATTGAAATGATAAGATCAATTGAAAGAAAGTAATAAGAAACTAATTGATTCATCGTTTGAGTGATTTTTCAGGCAAAAATACCAAATATTGTCTGGCTTAAGGGCTTTCCACAAGGATATGGAGTAAGCAGCCAATGGGAAAAAGAAGGGGGGCAGGGGGCCGGGGGCAGCGGGCATGCCCACACCCTCAGAGAAAGATGTTATAGCCCGCACAGTCTGTTAATAGCTATTAATATTTAAAACCATGCCTACTCCTGACTGATCAGAACATTTGTTATTAAGAATCATTAGACCTTATTTCTTATTTTATTTATTGACACCTTCACTGAAAGGCAGAGGTTTTTTTTATAGTTTGAGAATGTGAGCTTCCTGTCAGACAAAACTTGGAAAAAGGCGCTCCCCTCACCCCAGTTAGTTTACTTACTTAGTTCCGCTCAATTATTGGATGCCTAAGGGATCCTGATTTTGTTATTTGATCCCATAGACTCTCTAAAGTTGAGCTAGGATGGCCTAATATTACTACTTGACATAACTTCAGATTACACTAAATACATAAAAAAGTGTAGCTGAAGGCATTTATTAATTTCTGACTTTGGGAAAGTAGGAAAAAGTTAAATTCCCCCAAAGTACTGTATCTCTGAATTATCTATTATACCAAATTACACACATTTAGGCTATTCTACATTCTCCGATTTCAATAACTAATGTAATAAATAATATTTTACCTTTCATTCACTGAGCCTCTGCTGAAACTGTTTGGAGCCCCCCTGCATAGAGAGGCTTTGAAATCCTCTACTGTGAGGTTTATCAAGACATACAATGATGGTTAATGTATTATTTGTCCTACACATGTAAATACACTCTTATTCAATGAAAATAAGCAAAGTTATTTTAAGGTGGAATGTGGTTTTAATCCTATTTCTTATCTAGTTTATGTATTGGGTTTGAATTAAATTATATACGTATATGCCAATATAACTCAAAACATGTGAATCACTTGACTCAAGTCATAAGTGAGCTCAACTTCTAGCGATTTCAGTTCATCATTATCATCTTATTGTTTTCGTCATATGACTTCAGCCTATTACTTTGACAACATAAGTGTTTGCAATGCATTTTAGAGATGGCTCTGCACTAAAATGCACAGTGTAAAGATAACTCATTTGTTCGTGTGTGTGGCTTATGTGGAAAACGCCTTTAGTGGATTTATTAACACTCATCACGTTGCTGCCAGCTGTGTTCTCTGGTGTTTTCCAAAGTAGCCCGTCCAATGAGGAGGTCCCCTGTCTGTGCAGTTAATGCAGTTCTTAATGTGTTTTGTCATCACATATTTTACTAACATTTGTCAAACACTGAAGATGACTCTGTTCTTTACTTGGCAGGACACAACTGCTCAGCGCACACACACACACACACACACACACACACACACACACACACACACACACACACACACACACACACACACACACACACACACACACACACACACACACACACACACACACACACACACATATACAACATCTGAGGGCGGGACTGATACAGACAGATGTTTCTCTATCATCATGCCCCCATTGTTTTGAAGTGGAGGCTAGTCTGTCTTAAATATAAATGCATAGTGAATTGCAACTTGTTAATCAAGAACTCCAGAGGGAGTGGGTGTTGATGTGTTTATACTGTTAGTTATTATGGAGGAAATCAGAATGGATATACAGATTTTCAACACTGGTGAATGGGATTTGGTTGTCATCTCTGCTCAGAAGGCAATATTGTCCCTTCTTTTAAACTTGTTCACAATCTTTAGATTACTTTAACCAAGTATAGTTAAGTTGCTTCAACTTAATATATAATATATATAATATATAATAATATACTGCAACTATGCTCATTCTAGCGATGTGGGTTCCAGATCATACTGGACACTTTGCACTCACTTGGCAGCCTGTTTTGTAGTTCATATATGAAGATCTGTGGTATTATATAATTTACAGTATGCCAGTATGTATAATTATGCAGTTGGACCGATGTGTACTTATAAATCCATATTTCGAAAAATGTGAGAACTTTGTTAGAGGCATAGAACAATACACATGCAGACTTTTGCTTGCCTGTATATAATGTATAACAAGCTCCTAAGTGGGGCCGGGTGGAAACAAGACCTTTGCTTCCTATGTCCTCCTCCCAGCAGTTTGGATCATTAAATCCCAGATGTCCTCCAACCCCCTGACAGCTCTGCTAATCATGCCTCCTCATCCTCCCTAAAGGATGATACGCCTCTGCATTAGAAAAAAACCCTCCAAAAAAACCCATCGTATCTCAAGCTGTAATGATTTTGAAGTAAAACCTTTGGGGTCCCAAGAGGCAGGGCTGGTTTTGGGAGTGACCCACGGGTGCGTCAGCCCCTCTAAAGTTTTCTAAAATGCATCATTGGACATCAGGGTGAAGCGTTTTGATGGCAGTAAATGTGCAGGTTGCAGGCACGTTGCATCATGCTGTTCTCTAAAGGTCGGACCAACACACATGGATGGATTTAAGAAAAGGCGCAGAGCTAAGCGAACTCCTTTCCTGTTGTTGTTGGGTGCGTCTGCCGTACAGCCCCCCTCCCCTCCACCCACACTGTCTGCTCCAGGGTGGGAGTGCTGCTCATGTATATGGCATAGATGAGTGTGTGAGTGTTAAAATATTGTTTATCCAGACAGGAAGAGAGGAGGAGAGGAAGTAAAGGGAGCAAAGAATAGCTGAAAGCGAAGGGAAAGAGGAATGGGAGAAAGAGTAAAGAGAAAGTGACGGAAGGAAGAAAGTCGAGGAAGGAAGGAAGGAAGGAAGAATAAGTGCCTTTATTGCATGTTGTCAACCATTTCTCTTGCCCCATATTTCCTACGATCTCCCCACTGCCAACTCTCTAATAACTGCATAAAATGCAAAAATGGAAGAATGGCGTTAGGAATAAAAAAAGTAATCTAGAAGAAAAAAAAGGGGGTGGGGGTGGGGTAGAAAAGAAAAGAACAAAGGTAAGTAGGTAAGCAAAGTGTGAGTTAAACAAACAATTTCAGGAAGAAGAAATGATAGAAGGAGAAAAAAAGGAAAAAAGATGGAAGAAAGTACAGAAAGTTAGGTAACTAAAGAAATAAAGACTGAAAAGTTGGCAAGAAATGGCAGAAAGAATCAGAAGAAAAACGAAGAAGGGAAGGAATAAGATGAGGTAAAAAAAAAAGGAAAAAGGAATGAAGAAAGCAAAAAAATGGCAGGAGGAGCGAAATTAAATGGTATTAAGTATGAAAGAAAAAGAAGGAATGAAGGAAGGAAATACAAATGTGAAGGAATCAAAATAGGGTGGTCAAAGCAAGGGGAAAAATGAAGAAAAAAATGGAGGGAGCAAAGAACGGCTGAGAAAGAAATGAAATAAGTAATAAGTGAAGGAAACAGAATGGGGAAAAGCAAAAAATAAAAAGTGGTTGAAAGAAAGAAAGAAAGAACGAAAGAGAGAGAAAGAACA